>NC_047583.1:17867500-18127500 GCF_011004845.1 Esox lucius
TGTAATCTGTATAGTACTAGGCATGTATCTGTAATCTGTATAGTACTAGGCATGTATCTGTAACCTGTTAACAGGTTTATGTCATCATCCCTGTATTGAGATGGTGACAGAACACAAAGTGAGCCTTGTAAATCAGACATATTTTTTAAACAAGTCCAAGTCTCTCTTGAGTTTGTTTTATTAATTTGTATTCTTAGCCCATATCTTAATCATGCACATTTTAGTATGATAGCCTCAGCGTGTATTTCATTCATTATAGTTTTATGGACTGAGAGGTCCATCTCAATTGCAGAATGGTTCCATCTTCTGGTTAATAGTGAAAGTAATTACTGTAATATCTGCATTCTAGAAGCAGTAATGCTTGGCACATTGCGGGTTGACAGATACACGTCTGTTGCCCCTAATCATACACATCAATCTCAACTTGCGTTTATTGTGTCTGAAGCAATTCTTTTTAATTACCAAAGGAGTAGTCATGCTTTAAAGCAACATTATTTTGTGCTGTAATATTTTAAAATATTTTATTTGTCCTTGGACAACCACCCTATTTTCCTTTATCTGTGACTAAGAAACATTTAAAAATGTACCTCCAATAAGCGTTTTCCCCAAGAAAGTTTATTTCCCTGAAGCATGTTCTAAAATGCCTGCATAAGCATCTTTGTAAACTGCAACGAATGCTAGAAAGCTTGAACACTGTGAGTGGAATCTTAACTGCAGCTTTGCCATCCAGATTACACTGATAGAAACCAGAGTGATGCAATTCTTCTCTGCCAGCCCTCAGAGAAGGTTACCGGCTTAAGTGAAGTGAAGCCTGCAAGGATTTTCAAATGGCTGATATAAATGGACTTCATTCATTTTTAAATATTTGTTTTTGTTTATCCCTGTTCCCACTGTCCCCTCAACTACAATTGTTCAGATTGGGAAAATATGCCGCGGGTACTATCAAAAAGAGCAGAATTGAATATAGCCCCCTGGGGAACACCTGACTTGACCTTGGATTCATATCTAAAAAATATATAATTTCTGAGATATAAAATAATAGAGTTCTGCCAGATTACACCATAATATTCTATAATATTCTAAAATTCTGCCAGATTACACCATAATATTCTATAATATTCTAAAACTCAGCCAGATTACACCATAATATTCTATAAAGTAAATGGCGTTTAAGGTTTGCTATAACAAATTACTAAAATGTGACGTAAGGATTCATATGTGCCATCATGTTGTTATACCTTTTGTTCCTCTCGTTAAATGTTCCTTCTTGGATTTTACACTGTTGTAAATGGCAGGTAAATCTGGTACATCATTTTCTATATCAATGCAAGGTAACATTTTATTTGAAGGGGTGTGCATGAGTGACATGACATTGTCATGATACTGTCATAGTAATGACATGACACATGTAAGAATTATTATGAACGTTTATGTTGTCATTAGGTTTCATTCGCTTGATTAGGTCATTTTAATGCAAGGTTGACATTGTTTGGGATGTCTTTGTTATGACAACATGACATTAAATAAGACAAAATATCCTGTCAATGTCTTTGTTATGACAACTTGACATTAACCACAACAACATTAGATTAGATTAAACTATTGCACTTGAACAAGTACAGTACAATGAAATTGAAGGAGTATGGTAGCATGTGTAACTGAAATGCAGGGATAGCAGCAATGAGGTTCCCGAGGTAGACGTGTACCTGCAACAACAGAAAACTCCCGACTTGGCAAGGCAGTGTCAAAGTCCAGTAGTACAAAGGAGTCCAGTAGTACAAAGGGTGGATGTGGTTAGTGATGGGTCACAGAGTTACAGCAGATGGAAAGAAAGTGTTCCTGAGCCTGCTGGTGCGGGAATGAAGAGACCTGTACCACCTGCCTGATGGAAGGAGGGCAGTTTGTGGCTTGGATGTGAAGGGTCCCTGATGATGCCACACACCCTGTGCAGACACCACTTGTGCTGGAGGTCTACGATGGCCGGGAGCTGGGTACCAGTGATGAGCTGGGCGGTTTCCAGCACCTGTTGCAGGGCTTTGCAGTCAGCTATGGAGCAACCACCAAACCATTCTGTAGCGCAGTTAGTCAGTAACATTACCTGTCATAAAAATGTCATAGCAGGCTTTTAAATACCTTAAAATGTCCTTTATTATTTTTGCACAACAAATATTTGCAAAAAAAAAAAAAGAATACTAACCAACAATCCTACTTTGGTAACACTTTCCGATAAGGGTACATGAACAACCATTAACAGATGCAGTAGTTACCTTGAACAAACATTGATGAACAATGATGAACAAGATATGAACAAACGGTTAACAATGATAACCCTTACTTTATTAATGGTTTACAAATGCATTAACAAAGAGTGTAGTGTCATTTGTTCATGTTGACACAGGACATAAACTCATGTTGTTTTTAGTACTGTAATTTGTTAAGGTTGATACAGGACATCCATTCATGTACAGTACCTAGTTCTTTGCATGAACAACAGCCTAAGTAATATAAACTATTCATAATGTAATCACATTGAAAACATTGTTTATAAAGTAGATTAGATAGTGATAGTTTAACAAATTACCTTAATGTTAACACAAATAGAACATGGTTGAGCAAGTTAGCAAAGTACTACCCGGAACTGCCAAAGTTCCGGGGATATTGTCATAGGGATATTGTCAGGAGTGATGTTTTCGGAAAAAAAACTATTCAGTACAGTACAGTAACAAATTCATTTTTTCCAAAGGAATGCACCAATGTCACAGCATTTTACATATACATGGGTCTCTGTCATAGTTATACAATTACCACACTTTTCCAACCTTCTACATACACTTGAACAGGCAAGTTATCAAACTGTATCGAAAGGTCCAGTGTACTTTTGTACTTTACCAACCAGGAAAACAGGATAAATGATGAGAAAGAGTTGACTTTTCCTTGAAGAGTTACGAGGACGCACAGGTGTTTGGATCGTTAACAGTCCCAACGCAACACGCCCATGTCAAACTGCCCCCTATAGGGCAACCGTAGTAAGTGTCCTTCAATATAAAAGTGTCCCTCAAAATTAATTATCAACCCCAAATGTGACCATGCATTTTATATGTGTCACGCCTATTTGAAGAATAGGCGTGACACATTGGATTATGTATATTATTTCTTGAATAATGTATAATACTTTGCATATTGTTCATACAAACCACTAGTTACATGAATGGATGTCTTGCATCAACATTAACTAAATGACAGTGCAAACTATGTTCCTGCAAAAAACTTGTTTTTTCACATTATGGAAAAGTCTGCCCAAGACACCATTATAATGGCGTATGGCTAACTAGTGGTACCACTATCATTTTGAGGTGAATCTTCAGTGACTCAGGAGTGTGATTACCTTTATGACTTTCCATACAATTTCCAATTTGTATTTCTGCCATGCATGTTCAATATGCTGAGTATGAGCACCAGCCTCAGGAAAGTTCTTTTTATGGCAGACAGAATACTGGCTAAATAGTTCAAGTTTGATAATTAGGCCCATGTTTATGACAAGTTATGTTGTCTTGGTTACTGTCATGTTGTCATAAAAAAAGACACTGACAGGTTATGTTGTTTCAGTTAATGTCAAGTTGTCTGTCTCAGTTAATGTCAAGTTGTCATAACAAAGACATTGGCAGGTTATGTTGTCTCAGTTAATGTCAAGTTGTCATAACAAAGACATTCCAAACAATGTCAACCTTGCATAAAAAATGACACAATCAACCAAATTACACCCAATGACAACATTCATAAACGTTCAAAATGATTCCTTCATGTGTTATGTCATGGTTATGACAGTGATATGTCACTCTTATGCACACCCCTTCAAATAAAGTGTTTCCCAATGCAGCACTAAACTACAACAAACACAGTTGAGGTCTTTCACGTTCAGATTTTTTGCAGTTGCTGGCACGTCTTTTGCAATGACCTTGAGTGACCTTGAGGACCTTTTGCACCTTGGCTATCGCTTCTGTCAACCAATGATCAACAATGTTATTGTTATTCCAAATCATTCTGTTTCATTCTGATACACATCAGTCGATATGCAAGGGAAATTACCCTCTTATATCGGACAGTGTGTTTATTGCAGAGCCAAAATGATCTTAGGTTAATTGACACATTATCCTTACTCTCTCATCAGTAACCTTCTACTGACTTCTCCAAACTAGCTTGCACCCTGAAATAACCTTCAAACTTAGCCACTGATAGGCCTGACAAGCTCATGTTGGGATCAAGCTCAGGAGGTGCTTTCATGTAGCTTTCATAAGGCCTTTTTGCATTTTTATTTTAGATTAGTCATTTAACAAACACTCTTATCCGTAGTGAATTATAGGGGCAATCAGTATTAACTGCCTAGCTCAAGGGCATAACAACAGATTTTTCGCCGAAGGATCAAAGCCCACAGCCTTTAATTTACTGACCCAATGCTTTTGACCACTATGTTATCTGCCACCCTGTCTTAAGTATACATTTAATCCAAGAGAACCAAAAAAGGTCAAGGGTTCAAAGTGAAATTGCAGTGGATGGACGTTTTGAGTGCTAGCACAGAGGGAGAGCAAAAAGGGTAGTGTCTGAGGGCAAGGCTGGCTGGCTGGTGTGACAAGAGTGACCATGAGTCCACGGTGCGGGTGGTATGTAGAACACTACTGAAGCTGCTTAGCTTCTCCATGGAACAGAGGAGCCAAGTGGAGCGAACATGAGAGTCGACTGTTTGCTGCGCTTAATAAGAACTGACGTTACACAACATTATCCACCTCAGCAGTATGTGGCCTTATTGCAGAGTCTGTGGTTGCGCCAAGTTATTTTTAAAAAGAAGGTGCACACCGTGTGGGAGTTGCAGTGTAACCTTAACTGACAGCAAAGACTCAGTCTGAATCATTGGCAACACACTCACAAAAGCACACCTAGTCATACTCCCAGTCATACACTCATGCAGGTAGTCACACATACACACACAGACAACCCAGCCAGACACCGTCTCGAGCACACAAACAAAAGATATGTACAAGCCCACACAGTGCCACACAAACGGTGAAGCATCCAATAAAGGAGTCAGTCTCTCCCACCATCACTAAACCCTGTACTTTCCCATTGTATGACTTGCTATCCCACGCCTTTGTCTCCTTCCTCTTCCATCCCTCCAGGATTACACCATAACCATGTACTTTCAGCAGTCCTGGAGGGACAAGCGTTTATCCTACACTGGGATTCCCCTCAACCTGACGCTGGACAACAGGGTGGCTGACTCGCTCTGGGTCCCTGACACCTACTTTATCAATGATAAGAAGTCCTTTGTACATGGGGTCACAGTGAAGAACAGAATGATTCGACTGCATCCTGACGGAACAGTGCTTTACGGCCTCAGGTGAGTGTGTGTATCAGTGTTATGTGTTCTTGGTGTCCTGTGTCTGTGCCAGTGTGGTTCTCTACAGCTTAACTAGTATAATGGCTCTTCCAACATCAGGATAGTGGGTTTGATTCTCAGGCCAGTTAAATCAGTTAAATATCTTGTTTATACAGTGTGTGTGTGTGTGTGTGTGTGTGGGTGTAAGAAAGAGAGTTTATGAGTGATACTGAGAGCCGCCTTCCATTTTCAGTAGAGTTGTTTTATTGAAGAAAAAAGCAAACATTCACAACATATCTTTGTGTGTGTGTGTGCGTGTGTGTTGATATGTGTGTTGCAACTCTGCACATTGGAAAGGAGACCATCCATTCCTCAAAGCCCTCTCAATCAGCCTCCGTTGCTCTTTCTCCTCTTTCTCTGGAGCGTGAGGGGAAGACCCAGGTGGTGAATCATTTATGGAGCTGTGCTCCCCTGCAGTCCAGAGCACAGCAGCAGCATAGTGTTGTAGGATACTGCAATGCTGAAGCCGGCCACGCCGAGCTAACTAGGGAACTGAAGGGCAGCCACTGTCAATAATGCATTGGAGATCAAAGGGATTCAGGGCTTTGGCGGTGGGGATGATGACTTGACAGTTTTTCTATCCTTTTTCCTTTTGTTGCTACTAGGCAGAATTGTAGGGTTTGTAGGGAATCCAATACCACATTTATAGGTGGCATACCATGTAATCATGTCTGTGCTGTGGTGAATGTACAGATGCAGTGTTTGTTCTAGTCAGAAAGTGTAGTCTGTCATGGATGGCAATAACTAGCAGAACTCAGGATCATCAGGGTTGGATTCAAGAAATCCTGTTTTAGTCGGTTACTGATGTAAAGCATTTTATGAAAACAAAAATTCAGGTCAGGTACTGTTCTAGCTTCGAGGGAAAGCTATTTCCACCATTGTGTTGCAAAGGCAGAGAACAGTTTTGACAGGGGTGGGAAAGTCAAAAGAAGATGAACAACAGGTGGGCCTGGTTATGTTGTAGGGGTTTGTGGACTTGGTTGGTGCAGTGGTATGGGCCTCTTGCACAAATGCACTGCAGCATAAGTTCAAATCCAACCCAATGCTCTTTCAACAAAAATTATCCTCAGTCTTTTAACACTTCCCTGTCATTATAAAGCATAAATAATAGATACATTTTGGAGAACAGGTAAGGTTGAACTCTAAAAATGTTGTAGAGTCTGAACCTGAAGGAGCAAGTATCTGTCTTGATGTTAGTGGAGAATGACAGGGTGATGTCCAGGGTAAAGCAAAGGTTCTTTGCACTTTGGGAGGAGCACACCATAGAGTTGTTAACCATGATGGAGAGGTCTTTGAGCACAGAGGCCTTCACCAGGAGGAAGATCAGCTTTGTTGAGGTACTGGGCCTGACATCCAAGCAGAGATGTCTGCTAGTTGCAAAGAAATATGTGTTGCCACCTGGGTGTCAGAAGAGTAAAGACACTTTAGGGAGTGGAGTGGCCCTAATTTAGCTGCATTTCACATGCTGTATGATAAACATTCATGGTACAGGGAAATATTTGCCTTTTCTGAATTGTTTTTTAAAACAAAGAGGCAAATTACAAACATGTATTTTCTCTTTGGCAGGTGCTTGCAAAGAAAAATGACATGCGTAGTAAATATGCTCCTGCACACTATCTCTGCTTGCAAGAGTTTTAGGTTTAATACAGTAAGCAGAAACTTACTTTAATCTTTTCATAGTTTTATTTAATAAAATGCAGAATCATATCAGGCTATGTGACAAACTAGCTGAATAGATTATATCAACACACAAATAAGCAAAATGACAGGCTACAAAATGTATAGTATTAAAGTATTTTGTCCTATGTAGATTAAAGTATTTTGTCTTATGTAGATTGCCAGTGGTCTACACCTTTCTCCATCTTTAGATTATCTGTCGAGCAATGGACATTTTGTGCTTTGAATTGTTTGGAAATGGCTTGGAAAGTCTTCAGAGGGCCTTGAATAAGTCTTGAAAAATTGGTGTGATGTGTTATTACACACCCATTTGGTTAAAACTAAACCAGACCAAGTTTCTAATCTTTCTGGAAAGATGGAACCTCCCAAGTTACTCTCTAATGATTTTGTAATCATTTGCACATGTTGTGGTGCATCTGATTGTACAGTTGTGCTCATAAGTTTGCATACCCTGGCAGAAATTGTGGAATTTTGGCATTCATTTTTTAAATATGACTGTTAATGCAAAAAAAACTGTCTTTTGGTACATATATTACCAATTCTCCAAGGGTATGCAAACCTTTGAGCACAACTGTAATTTTAGCCATTTTATGTGATGGTCAAGGTTGAGTGTTCTACTGTAACTGATCTGATTGGTCAAAATGCCAATCAGTGGATGAGAATTGGGCTAAACGCTGGCTCTTTCATCAATAAATATTACCTTGTTTTGAATGCAACCAATAGCCTGGGGCCTAGGCCAAGGAATTGAAAATACATTAGTGTAAATACATTTTCCAGTGGCAACAACTTGCCTAATGATGAAGGTATTGAGGTTATGCATAGCTCATGAGCTTGTGCCAAAAGCTTGAATTCTTTGGAAACAAAATGTTAATTAAAAGCCTTTGAAAGATGTTCCCTTAATGTTTACATAATATCTATCATTTAGTAGCCTACCCTAAGATCTGTAGGCTTTATAGGCCTAGTCGCCTTAAGAGATCTCATATAAACCTTCTCATGTTAAATCACAACTAGACTTTTCCATCAGATTGTCAATCACTTGAAAAGGCACTCTGCTAACTAGCCACGGCCATTTGTCCACTAAAATAATTCCAGTGTCCAAACATTAAACCACTGTGAAATTTGACAAACAGAAAGAAACATCTGTTACAGACGAAGTCTAACAACATTCAGTTACTAGGCTATCATTATAGAATACACTTACAACCTTAATGTATTGCAACAGTCTATTTCAGCTGTTGAATTCGTAACACAATAGTCTAATATTTGTCATGTGAGCTGCTGTAAATTATCTGTTGATTTGCTGATTTTCACAAGATATTGTTGTTGACAGAATTCGCATAGCCAGAGGTCGTGTCTAGCTCTTGATTGGGCCACGGTTGGCAGAGCTCTGCTCCAGCAGGCCCCTGCCTAATATAACCCCTAGACAGAGTGAAGTGACTTGCTGAGCCTGAAACACCCAGCATAGAGGGTGGAGAGAAGGCTCTGACGGTTCACAGTTTTGAAGGCAGTACTGAAGAGGATGAAAATAGATGAGCGAGTGCGCTTGGGCAGTGCGAAGAGCCTCACAGGAGAGTATTTACTGTTGACTGAACTGTCCTAAAGCCTGACTGGTTAGGGTCAAGGACTTTGTTCTGAGAGAGATAACAGGACAGTTAGTCAGAGACCGCATAATCCTGTCCAACGTGTTTTAGAAAGGAAAGTTGGTAACAATTTCCGATAAGGGTACATGAACTACCATTAACGAATACAGTAGTTAACACTAACAAATGTTGATCAAAGACATAAATGAACAATTAATAATGATAATTTCAAATGATCATTTGTTCATGTTGTTTTTTGCTGGAACACACAGTTTGTACTGTTAATGTTGATGCAGGACATGCATTATTGTAGCTAGTTATTTGAAAAATAGGCTAAACCATAAACATTATTCATAAGATAATCCAATGTGTTAATATGATTACAGTGGTTGGTTATTAGCTGGCTCCAGTTAGCTGTATGCTGGCTCCCGTCAAGTGTTTGTTAGTTTTGGTTAGCACTAAGCTAGCTTGCTCAGCCATGTCCTATTCATGTTAACATGAAGTTAATTTGCAATTTTTTCATCCTTTTACAAGATTTTACTACACTAGCTGAACATGAAGGTATACAAAATTACTGTTGTGTAAGAACTTGAAAACATCTGATGTAAAAAGGGCTTGACAAAATTACATTTGATTGGTTGATTGATTGATTGATTGATTGATTAATTGAGTGATGTGACTGTTTATGTCTTACATAAGACTTGCTTGTTTCCACTTCCACTGAAAAGACATTACTCATCTCTTCCTTCATCATGTCCATGTGTACAGGGTGGTTGTCTTACAAATTGTCTTTATAGCCTATGCTTTTAGTTAATCCTGTCATTCATCAATCAATCATATGTATTTATAAAGCCCTTTTTACAACAGCAGTTGTCACAAAGTGCTTTACAGAGACACCCGGCCTTAAACCCCAAGGAGCAAACAACAGTAGTGTTGGATTTCAGTGGCTAGGAAAAACTCCCTAAGAAGACAGAATTTTAGGAAGAAACCTAGAGAGGACCCTGTCTCAGAGGGTTGACCAGTCCTTTTCTGGCTGTGCCGGGTGAGATATTAAGAGTCCAATTGGAATAATTAATACATTTCTCTTGGTCAAAAGTATGACCAGGTGGACAAGGACAGGGACAGCAACGAGCCCCCCCAAACCAGGTACTCCGCAGGTGTGGACCAGGACCTCATCTCCTCCTAAAATTTAAAACTAGAGGAGACTGAGAAAAGTTAGAAAGTGCATTCATGAAGGAAGGATTATGTGCTATTGCTAGAATTCTAACTAACACCAAATCATTAGTTCATATTCTTCACTGAGTAACCATGGAGCTGAAAAAAAAAGCATTAATAACTGTTGCTTCACCGTTAGTTAAGTATGTTGTGTCCCCTTAAGCAAAGTGAGGAATTATCCTAAATTTACAATGACTGTCTAATGACCCATTGGTACAGTAGCTACAAACTATTAACAACTGATACCTCACTATTAGGTTATTATTTGTGTCCCCTTAAGTAGTAATGAATTATCCTACTTTAACAATCTCTAACTAATGTCCCATTGGTAACCCAAAACCATTTAGAACTGATACTTCATCATTAGTTAATATAAATGATGTTAAATTATCATTATCAAGCCTACCTTATTAATAATGTATTAAAAAATGTTATTATCATTATAGTTATTATCATAAATAGTTTATATTTATTGTTCATACAAACAACTAGCTACATGAATAGATATCCTGTATCAACATTAACAAATTACAGTACAAACTGTGGGTCTTGCGAAAACCACATGTATATGTCCTGTGTCAACATGAACAAATGATCATAAACACTTAGTAAATGCATTTGTAAATCATTAATAAGGTAAGGGTTATCATTATTAATCTTTTGTTTATGTCTTTTATTGTATTCGTTAATAGTAGTTCATGCACCCTTATCAGAAAGTGTTACCGGAAAATCTGTAGTTTTTTGCCATACCCTCTCAAGTATTGGATACTTGAGAGGGTAGCGAGCATCTGGAAGTTAGAGGGGACGCAGCCAGTGGTCAGGGATGAATTGACAAGAAAACTAAGGAATGGAAGGTCTCCATAGATGATCTTGAGAAGGGAGAAGAGGAAAGGGACAGGTTTTTGGGCCAGTGGAAATCACTTGTTGCAAGAGTTATTCTGAAGAGAGCTTGGAAAAACAGGGCTAGGGTTAGCATAGGCAATTTTGGTTAGCCTCATAAATGGAGGGGAGGGCCGAGCCAGCATGGAATGAAAGGGAACTGTGAAGGTCAAAAGATGGGGAGAGTAGAGTAGGGAGGGAAAAGTAGAATCAGGAGACAAAGGGGATAAGGATTTAGCTGATGGAAGATATGATAGGACAGAGGAAGAGACAGAGGCATTGTGATCACAGACCTGGAGGGGAAAAATGTACAGCATCTAGTAAAGATGAATTCAAGCTCACAGCTTGCCTTGTTAGTGGAAAACAGACATTGGGACTTTAATGTTGCCCAATAAAATGATTGGTCAGCCATTGTCAGGTCAATAACACAAAAACAACGTTAAGGTTGAATAAAGAAAAAAAAGTAGACAAAGACAAATTGAGTGAGTGGGAGGAGAGTATATCTCCACTTTGGAGAAGTTACTATCTCTGTCCCACCATGACCAGACGCTCTCAAACTATAAAAGAAACACATAGATGAAGACAGAGCAACTGGAGTAGCAGTGTTTTCTTGTATAATCCATGTCTCCCACAGGGCCTAAAAATAAACGGACTGAAGGGCAGCACAGGCCGAGATAAACTCAGCTTTGTTGATAACAGATCGACAGTTCCAAACACTGCTAAAGAGCAGGTATTCCACATGGGTTATGCGGGCGGAGAACACAACTTTTGCAGGCAACACAAGTGTTGAGGCTGCCAGAGAGGGGGTTTCTGTAAAACCTACAAGGAGACAGGTGAAAAGAGATAAACAACACAGCTCTAAAAGATCTTGTTCCAGTTTATTAAATCACCTGTCCGGTTTTCCAGGATGTGGAGTCTTTGGTGTGTGGAGATTCTGAGGACTCATGGAACACATGTGTCTCGTAGGTTAGCTATACGACCAATCACTGATATGTGTTGGTCCTTCCGACACTGATCAAAAATTAAAGCTGACTAACTTCTCACTCCCTTGTGGAGACACAAGATACAGTATGAAATGTAGCCATACAAAGTCATTTTACATCACAAAAGGGCAGAAACCTTCGAAAACACTCTTTTATTTGAATGATTTTGATTGAGCCACAAAATTGGAAAGTGCTGAATGACTCCTTGCAGATATTTAGACGATTTACCCTTAAGGCTCATCTTTATTGGCTGGCCTAATTGTAGCTTTTATGGTATGGTGATATGTTTTTTCAAATTTTTGCTGATAAATTTAAGTTTTATTATTACTATTAAAAGCTCCCTTTCCTTCATGAACTTCATATAGTTTTTGCATGTGCAATTTTCCATTGTAACCGCTCAGTTTGGGGCTGCTGTTTAGATAACAGCAGTAGCTGTAAACTTGCATCAGCTAACTTCTTTGCATTGCCCATCTGATGAATACATATTTGTTTTAAAATAATGATTAAAGACACGCTCTTTTAAGTCCTCCTAAAATACAAAAATAACTGTACTCACCATTCCTATGGGCTATTGATTTGATCCGGTCATGTCCCAAACTTGAATCTATAAAATCAAGAATCATGAAAGTACAAAATGTATGGGCTCATCAGAAACACTTTTAGAACCTGTGGCTAAAAAACCTGGAATGCTTCTTTAGGGAGTCAAGTGTAAACTCATTAGATGTATAATTGGTTAAGGGTAATAATCTATATTACATATTTAAGGGGTTATTTTATAGAAATGGTGTCTTTAGTATCATTTTGCCACAAAGGCAATTTTGTTCCATTCGTTGTTGTTTTGGTTGAGGGCAAAGGTATGGTTTTGTGTACCAGATGGCTTCACAGCATGCTCTTGATAATTTACTGGCTTGAACATGTGTGCCAATAATGGAATGATTATCACAGTATAATTTAGTGCTGAATTTAAACAGTCCATTGCAAAATGTATGTGCTGTCTTTACAAGTTGAATTCCAGTTCACCTCATGAATTTCATCAAAAATGTAAAATTCAGTACCCACCATCCCTTTCTGTAGCCATTCAACACACCTTCTGCATCTTCCTAAATTCTTTGTAGAACATGTTTAGATTCAGACTCAGAAACATTATATCCTCACACACACCTGGAAAGATTGGCACTACTGTCTCTTTCCATTGTGGGCATTTACACATACTGATAGTCCTGGCTGATTTGGATTCTGTAGTTGACATCTGTAAAAGGTTATTGTACCTTTAATGAATCACTTTAATTTACTTTCAAAGCGTACTTTAGAAAAGCACATCAACTTGGTTAGAGATAACTATCTACCGGTTTGGTGAACAGCAGTTGCCTTGGAGCTGGCTGTGGAGAGATTCATTAGCAATAGCCATGCTTCTCAGGAGGATCGGGTGAGTCACCCTGCTAACGCTAGCAGCTCCCGTCTGCCCAAACCATAAGTTGTTCACCCCAGGATGACTACCAAGAAATCTTCTTCACTTGCCTCTCCTCTCCAGTACACATCTCTTTTGTGTAGGTAAATTATGCTCCACGGTATTCAGTTATCCAGTGGTATCATACTGTATACCGCATGTCGGTGACCCCTTACAAAGGCATAAATACTGTTTATAAATATATACATATCATAATCCATGACTGACGTGTTTTTTGACGCATAGTCATGTAATACTCAGATATTATAAACTATGGCCATGACATTTTAATGGCTCTCATTGAAGCTTTACTAATTTCCGAACATACTGTCATAAGCCGCACTGTCATTCTACAATGTAATAGACAGTGGCTCTGCACCGTAAGCAAATCATTCATGTGGTTGTCTGTCATGTCAGAGTCCCGCCTGCTCTGATGTCTCCCTCTGATGTCTGGGCCCAATGCTAGTGAGTGCATGCGTCTAATCTAAATACCGCTGTGCTGCACCCTGTCTTCCTCCCTTTCTCTCTCCCAGTCTTCCTCCCTTTCTCTCTCCCAGTTTTCCTCCCTTTCTCTCTTCCAGTCTTCCTCCCTTTCTCTCACCCTGTCTTCCTCCCTTTCTCTCTCCCTGTCTTCCTCCCTTTCTCTCTCCCTGTCTTCCTCTCTTTCTCTCTCCCTGTCTTCCTCCCTTTCTCTCTCCCTGTCTTCCTCCCTTTCTCTCTCCCAGTCTTCCTCCCTTTCTCTCTCCCAGTCTTCCTCCCTTTCTCTCTCCCAGTCTTCCTCCCTTTCTCCCTGTCTTCCTCCCTTCCCCTCTCCCAGTCTTCCTCCAAAAGTGTCCATGAATAACATGCAAGTCATTGGGACAACTTTTTGCTTTAATGTCTTTTGCTGCTCAAACACAATTCTCACTGTTTCACGTCGAGACCTTATTCACACTTGCATGCTGCAGAATTATTATTCCCCGCAGACTAACACAATTATTCAGTCAGTGTGCTGCTGCCTGCTGCCTACAGTGAGCTGGCTATATTTAGCCTGCCTGGAATGACCTCACTAGTTACTGTAGTATGCACATGTCCGCTGCTACATTCATGCTTTGAATGGATTAATATAAAAATATGGCCAGCCTAAATGACTAATGATCAATAAAACATTTATTGATTCAAAATGTATCAAATTTAGCATCAGGTCTGTATGCAATATACCAGTCACATGTCAGCATTCCACATTTTAGCTTCTATCTGAAAATAGACAATAGTTGTGTCTTATACTTTCATCCTCCCCTAGAAAATAGTATCCTTTCAAAGTAAGTGAAAATCGAATTCCATAGCATTACCTCTCCAATAGCAGTCATCCCAGTGGATAGGATTCCTCTCATATTAGCAATGCATTACTCTCACTAACTAAATTAGTCATTTCACCAACCAATAATGTGCAATCCATCACACCTGTAACAATACCTTCATTACAACCTCATTACCGTCTTTAATGCAAAGTGCACCTACATTTATGTCCCTGATGTGTTTGATCTGTATTGATCTAATGGGGAGGGGATGTTACACACTAGTATAATAGGGGTAATTGGGAGTGGGGCTTAGTGCTTATACATCCTCCAAGCTCGCTGCTGAAAGGTAGGGTACACCCTTTCCTGACAGCCCTGTGTTATGGAGGAATTGATGCTCTATTTTTACCACATCTCTTCACCTGCTTTATAATTCATCCAGATCTCCCTAATGCATTTGGTGTGTCAGAAGCATGGTAGACGGCAACAGAAAATTTAGCTGCAGTGTACGAAAAAGTATGAATATTCATTCCCAGCACTTTCTAGTCCTCTGCATCGTTGCGGCTCACTGATATTGGTCTCACTGGACACTTGTTATCACTCAGTTAGGAGAGTGGCTATGGGCCTTTAAGATTAGCTGGACTTCAAGTTGTTCTTTACCTGTATGTTTCTAATGTATATTCCAAAGGGTCTCTAGATGTGTTTGAAAGGACACTAAACAATGCTGTTTTGGCTAAGCCTAGCCCTCTGATGGACAATATTTAGAGATAACTGGGTCAGTCCAGAATTACTGTGGCAAATGCAGTCCTCTTGACATTTTCAGAAATTACTTAGTTATTTAACTTTTATTTAAAAGGTAAAGCTATGTAAGTCATTTGTACTGTAAAACACACAATTTCATGAATTGTGGGCTACAAACTACTGGAGACTAGCAATTTGGTGGGTCTGACTAGTGATGTGTGGTTCAAATGCCGCTGTAATGCAAGAACATCCAGAATGCTTTCTGATTAATTGTATTCAGAAGGGTGTGTAGGTTATAGGGGCTATGGGTGGATTTAAGATGTAGCACTATGCTTTCCAGGTTTTGGCAAAGGGTCCTTCACCCAAAATGAACTAACAGCTTGAGTGAGTTTAAAGCACTCAGCGATGCATGACATTTTGCAGCAGGAAAAACTGGAGAGTAACTGCAGAGGATCCCTGAAATGTCTCAAACAGAGGGCTTAGGTTGGGTTAAGTGAATTCATTGTTGGGTATGACTCACATACTAGCAGTCTCACTGCCAGACTGTATGTGTATATATACTGTATATGTACACATATATACATACATACACACACACACACACATATATAAATATACAGTATAGATAATTCGATGTTTTTTATTTAACAAAATAAATACATAATAAATCAATTCCTACTGTATGTGGTCTGTGAGCACCAACACAAGGGCCAACAAACCACTCGACTAGGAACCTGTCATTGCAGCAGTGTCCATAACCTTGACCCCTTTTTGTCAGAAACCAAATAAACGCCATGAATACATAAGCACAACCATCTCACTTTTAGGAAACATTTTAGGCACAATCAATGAAAGAATGAATGTATTAGAGCACAAATTCAATCTGACATTGTGAAATTGAAGTGTGCTTCTTGAAATGAGACCTCAAACTGAAGAAGTCACAGATTTTAAAGTCTGCCGATTGTCTGGAGTTTTTGGGTGTTCATTCTTAATTAATCATAGTGGTAATTTAGATAGAACATGGAGCATTTCAAAGAGGGAGGACACAGTCATGACTTAGCAGGAAGAAAGCAATTATAGCAGAGAAACAAAGTTACATTTCCAGAGAAACTATGGAGGGATTGTTGCAGTAGAACTCTAAATAGATTTGCTTCCTGAATCATGTGTCCCACAAGAATCTATTTCTTATTTGTTTGTTGTTAGGTTAACCTTTTTCACTGTGTACCTGGACATTCTTATATGAAATTTTATGAAACCCCCCAAAATATATTTTAATTATGTCAGATGCTTGACCTTAACTGTAATTATTGCATATGACATATATGATCCTGTAGAACAGTATGTGTTTTATAAGCTCTGTTCATATAAGGGAATACAGTATATGATGGTTAGGATTCGTTGGGGAAATATGAGTTCTGTGGAATGTGGGGTTATGTCGGACGTTTCTGAAGTAAATACATGTAAATTGTTTTTACCTTCCCCAAACACTCTATCTCCTTTTTTCTACATTCTGTCTTCGTCTCTCTGTCACTCTTTCTCTCCCCCTCTTTCAGGATCACTACCACAGCAGCTTGTATGATGGACTTGCGTAGATACCCATTGGATGAACAGAATTGCACCCTGGAGATCGAGAGCTGTAAGTGACACAGCTTGTGTGTGACATCACTCTAGAGACTTATCTCAGCTTCATGTATGCAGTTTATCACTGTAGGGCTTGTTTCTGAAAGCTTGTGCCCTGATATATGCATATACTTATCAAGCAGTCTGCGTGACTCTATGGGTGCTATTGGAAGAAACATAATGGTCAGTTTTCCAAAACTATATTGAGCCAATTCAGGGACTTTCAGAATTTCATTTTGAGCCTCCTTTTTAGTCCAGCAATGGCTATAATCTGGGTTTCAGAAATATTACCTAACTACTTCTTTCTCTGTTTTAATTACATGATAAGTTTCTCTCAGTTCAATTAAAAAAGATTATGTTCCACATGTCTATGCAGTGACCTGTGATGGGATCATTGGATGGGTAGGCGTGTAATGTAGCTGCTGTGTCTGTCATACTATATAAAACATACTAATAATAATACATCATTTTATCTCGTTAACATTTTTAAATTAGTAGCTCGCAAGCTTCCACTATACTGGATAACAGACAAGACCTAGAGCTAATGCGTTCTAAAGTTGTGAGCCTGTGCATGGAAGGCAGAATGAAACCATGTATCCATTAAAAATAACATCAAACTTATGAAAATACTTTTCTCAGCTGATTAGCACTGCTGTTCTGAAGTTCTAAGAGTTGATACACAAGTTTTACATCATTGCAAGGCCTAAAATCTATTTTCATGTATATCGTGGTCGTCCATGTGACTGATAATAGAGCCCAAAAGTCACACATTCATATAAGACAGTTAACAAGTTGTTGTGTTTATTTAATAGTTCTAACTGGGAAGTAAATGCAGCTTGTATAATAGTGTACATTTGCTGTCCCCTCAAAATAACAAAGACACATCCATTAATTTCTAAACGGCTGGCAACAAAAGTGAGTACACCCCTGAGTGAAAATGTCCAAATTCGGCCCAAAGTGTCAATATTTTGTGTGGCCACCATCATTTACCAGCACTGCCATAACCCTCTTGGGCATGGAGTTCACCAGAGCTTCACAGGTTGCCACTGGAGTCCTCTTCCATTACTCCATGACGACATCACAGAGCTAGTGGATGTTAGAGACCTTGCACTCCTCCACCTTCTGTTTGAGGATGCCCCACAGATGCTTAATAAAGTTTAGGTCTGGAGAAATGCTTGGCCAGTCCATCACCTTTACCCTCAGCTTCTTCAGCAATGCAGTGGTCGTCTTGGAGGTGTGTTTGTGGTCGTTATCATGTTGGAATACTGCCCTGTGGCCCAGTCTCCAAAGGGAGGGGATCATGCTCTGCTTCAGTATGTCACAGTACATGTTGGCATTCATGGTTCCCTCAATGAACTGTAGCTCCCCAGTGCCGGCAGAACTCATGCAGCCCCAGACCATGACACTCCCACCACCATGCTTGACTGTAGGCAAGACACACTCCTCACCTGGTTGCTGCCACACATGATTGACACCATCTGAACCAAATAGGTTTATCTTGGTCTCATCAGACCACAGGACATGGTTCCAGCAATCCATGTCCTTAGTCTGCTTTGCGGGCTTTCTTGTGCATCATCTTTAGAAGAGGCTGCCTTCTGGGACGACAGCCATGCAGACCAATTTGATGCAGTGTAAGGCATATGGTCTGAGCACTGACAGGCTGACCCCCCACCCCTTCAACATCTGCAGCAATGCTGGCAGCACTCATACGTCTATATCCCAAAGACAACCTCTGGATATGATGCTGAGCACGTGCACTCAACTTCTTTGGTCGACCACGGCAAGGCTTGTTCTGAGTGGAACCTGTCCTGTTAAACCGTTGTATTGTCTTGGCCACTGTGCTGCAGCTCAGTTTTAGGGTCTTGGCAATCTTCTTATAGCCTAGGCCATTGTTATGTAAAGCAACAATTCTCTTTTTCACATCCTCAGAGAGTTCTTTGCCATGAGGTGCCATGTTGAACATCCAGTGACCAGTATGAGGGAGTGTGAGAGCGATGAAACCATATGTAACACACCTGCTCCCCATTCACACCTGAGACCTTGTAACACTAATGAGTCACATGACACCGGGGAGGGAAAATGGCTAATTGGGCCCAATTTGGACATTTTCACTTAGGGGTGTACTCACTTTTGTTGCCAGTGGTTTAGACATTAATGGCTGTGTGTTGAGTTATTTTGAGGGGAGAGCACATTTACACTTTTATACAAGCTGTACACTCACTACTTTACATTGTAGCAAAGTCTCATTTCCTCAGTGTTGTCACATGAAATGATATACTCAAATATTTTCAGAAATGTGAGGGGTGTACTCACTTTTGTGAGATACTGTATGTTGTCACGCCCCAATAAGATATGCTTTTCCTTTATTTAAAGGCAGTAATCATTTGCAAACATTGAAATGCACTCAATAGAAATGAATGAATTTAGCATCATAGGGAAAGCAGGTGTATGCTGTCTTTCAATGGTGACTGAGGTCTTGAGTGTCGGCTCAAGCCAAGGATTTGAATGCATTTCGAAGAAGGAGAAGGTAGGCAAAGATCAACATAGCTAAGTATCTCAACTTTTAACTGTTATTGTTTTCGATTGTATTATTATATTTTCAATCTTGAGGAGTGAGCAGTGTTAGCAGGATTTGCTAACAACAACATAGAGTCACTATATGTTGATACATTCAGAAATACTTACATGTTCGCAAGGCTTGACTTAATTAAATAGGTGCAGAGCTGTATTATTCCAAATCCATTAGAGATGGTGTTTTGTAAGTTATATTTGTCAATTTGGCTTCTAGCACATGTTTTATGTTGGTGTAAATGCAAAAAGCTTAGGCTAGCAAATTAAAACTTGCCAGAAAAATAGCCACACTTCAAGCTACATTTTTGAATTGGCTGTCTCGTTAGTGTGTTGTCTATTATTATTTAATAGGCTTGAGGCCTATCTTCTGCTGAAACCATGTCTCTTTCTTTTTCTCTCCTCAGGCAACAGCCCACCATGAAGCGCACAAACACACACACACACAGAGGGTCATGGATGTATGCTCATAAATCCTTGCCTCCTTTTGGGGACCTCTTTGAAGAGAGGGTCAGAGGGGAGGGACCCCTGGATATTTAGATCAGTGGATTTTGTAAGAGAGATAGGAGGGGGACACACAAAGAGACTTATTCCCATTTTCCCAGATTCAACGATCAGTGGGTAAACAAAGTGGAACCACAATGTAAATTCCCAACCATGAATGCTGAAATGAGATGTGACGGTATGGCGGTCTGGACAGCACCAGTCCATGTCAAGCACTGTGTGTACTTGTTTTTGTCCTGTACAACCAACACACTTCAGTACGATGTTGCAATTTATGCTTTTAATAAAACTTTTATCTACTATTATGTCAGCACCATGACAACACAGGCATGTGATTTATTTGTTGTTGCTAGCCAATACCAGTATCATTTATTATTCCTCAGCCCAAGGCAATATTATTCAATATCATGGAAACACTGTGAGGGTTGGCTTAATTTGACCACGCCCCGGAGTAGGGTATCATGGGGTGCTCCCATTAGGCTCATGTTACACCGTAACTTTGTTGCGTAAGCTACTGAAACAAACCAAAGCCGAAACAAAAGGTTTTGTCTCCTCTGGTCTGTGGGGTTTTGATTAAAACTTATTTACTGGTCTTATTGTTGAAACTAAATGGTACACAGCAGCGTTTTGGGGTTAGCTGCAGAGTTAGCCGTCCAGATGAAGAAAGCAATTTGGAATCAGTTCTTCAGTGGATAATTGTAATGTATGGTACACTACATGCAACAGTCTTATTGGTTTATTGAAAAATGTCTACATTTAGTATTAAGTGTTGACATGGAATGACCAACCAAGCATTTCCAAAATGTTTCTTTGTCTTTTATACAGATTACTCCATAAAAAAACAAAAGCTAAATATCTCCCACCATTGAGGATATAACATATATTAAGAAGGAACAAACTGCAGCACTAAAGCAAACTAGCAGTTCCTGTTCAATCAAAGTTGACCTGAGTGCTGCAGTTGAATAATAGACGCTACCTGCATACATAGTTAAATCAGTCCGCTCTGACACGGACATTTGGCTTTGGGTATTATGATAAGGCTATGGGAGTCGCTTTTAGGGCCAGTGGTGCTGCTGGATTTAAAGATTTTCTGGGTTGATGCATTTAATACTTATTGCAGATCCTTACCAAAAACCTTCTATCATGGACGTCATGTGTACGAATATGACATACAGTAACATGGCTCAATAATATGTTTTACAGCAATGAAGACTGTAAGGTTTCCACTCTGCCTGCAACAAAGCTGTTATCACTGATTCAACCAATCCTGAAATGTTATTTCTGATCTTAATGTATATACCCATATGTATATGCACTACCCTCCAAATGTTTGGGCTCACTTAGATATGTACTTGTTTCTGAAAGAACGTATTTTTGGTCAATTAAAATAAAACTGATCAGAAATACAGTTTAGACATTGTTAATGTTGTAAATGACTATTAAATGTTATTTTCAGCGGAATATTAGGCATATAGAGGCCCATTATCAGCAACCATCACTCCTGTGTTCCAATGACACGTTGTGTTTGCTAGTCCAAGTTTATAAAAGGCTCATTGATCATTAGAAAACCCTTTTGCAATTATGTTAGCACCGCTGAAAACTGTTATGCTGAAGAAGCAATAAAACTGTCCTTCTTTCAGTATCTTCAGCATCAGTATTTGTGGGTTCGATTACAGGCTCAAAATGACCAGAAACAAACAACTTTCTTCTGAACCTTGTCAAACTTGTTCTAAAAAATGTGCGCTATTCCATGCGAGACATTGCTAAGAAACTAAAGATCTCGTACAACAATGTGTACTACTCCCTGCAAAGAACAGCGCAAACTGTCTCTAACCAGAAAAGAAAGAGGAGAGAAGAGGGAGGCTCTGGTGCACAACCGAGGAAGAGGACAAATACATTAGAGTGTCTAGTTAGAGAACCAGATGCCTCACAGATCCTCAAATGGCAGCTTCATTAAATAGTACCCGCAAAACACCAGTCTTAATGTCAACAGAGGAGAGGCGATTCTGGGATGCTGACTTTCTAGGCAGAGTTGCAAAGACAAAGCCATATCCCAGACTGGCCAATAAAAAGAAAAGTTTAAGAAGGGCATAAGAACACAGACACTGGACAGAAGAAGAAATCTGCCTAGTAGGCCAGCAGGGTTTTCTAATAATCAATTAGCCTTCTAAAATGATAAACTTGGATTAGCAAACACAACATTGGTTGCTGATAATGGGCCTCTGTAAGCCTATGTAGATATTTCATTGAAAATCAGTCGTTTCCAGACACAATATTCACTTACAACATTGGCAATGTCTACACTGTATTTCTGATCGATTTGATGTTATTTTAATGGAAAAATAATTAGCAACATTTCTGTGTAAATTGATCCCCAACTTGTGAATGGCAGTATATGAGTATTTAGTCAGCCACCAATTGTGCAAGTTCTCCCACTTAAAAAGATTAGAGAGGCCTGTTATTTTCATCATAGGTACACTTAAAAAAAATCCAGAAAATCACATTGTAGTATTTTTTATGAATTTATCTGTAAATTATGGTGGAAGTATATTATACGTATTTGGTCAATAACAACAATTTCATCTCAATACTTTGTTATATACACTTTGCTGGCAATGACAGAGGTCAAATGTTTTCTGTAAGTCTTCACAAGGTTTTCACACACTGTTGCTGGTATTTTGGCCCATTCCTCCATGCAGATCTCCTCTAGAGCAGTGATGTTTTGGGGCTGTCGCTGGGCAACACAGACTTTCAACTCCCTCCAAAGATTTTCTATGGGGTTGAGATCTGGTGACTGGCTAGGCCACTCCAGGACCTTGAAATGCTTCTTACGAAGCCACTCCTTCGTTGGCCGGGTGGTGTGTTTGGGATCATTGTCATGCCACATTGTCATGCCAAGACCCAGCCACGTTTCATCTACAATGCCCTTGCTGAATGGAAGGAGGTTTTCACTCAAAATCTCACGATACATGGCCCCATTCATTCTTTCCTTTACCCGGATCAGTCGTCCAGGTCCCTTTGCAGAAAAACAGCCCAAAAGCATGATGTTTCCACCCCCATGCTTCACAGTAGGTATGGTGTTCTTTGGATGCAACTCAGCATTCTTTCTCCTCCAAACACGACGAGTTGAGTTTTTACCAAAAAGTTCTATTTTGGTTTCATCTGACCATATGACATTCTCCCAGTCCTCTTCTGGACCATCCAAATGCTCTCTAGCAAACCTCAGACGGGCCTGGAAATGTACTGGCTTAAGCAGGGGGACACGTCTGGCACTGCAGGATTTGAGTCTCTGGCGGGGGGTCCCAGCTCTCTGCAGGTCATTTAATAGGTCCCCCCGTGTGGTTCTGGGATTTTTGCTCACCGTTGTGATCATTTTGACCCTACGGGGTGAGATCTTGCGTGGATCCCCGGATCGAGGGAGATTATCAGTGGTCTTGTATGTCTTCCATTTTCTTATAATTGCTCCCACAGTTGATTTCTTCACACCAAGCTGCTTACCTATTGCAGATTCAGTCTTCCCAGCCTGGTGCAGGTCTACAATTTTGTTTCTGGTGTCCTTTGACAGCTCTTTGGTCTTGGCCATAGTGGAGTTTAGAATGTGACTGTTTGAGGTTGTGGACAGGTGTCTTTTATACTGATAACAAGTTCAAACAGGTGCCATTAATACATGTAACGGGTGGAGGACAGAGGAGCCTCTTAAAGAAGTTACAGGTCTGTGAGAGCCAGAAATATTGCTTGTTTGTAGGTGACCAAATACTTATTTTACAGAGGAATTTACCAATAAATTCATTAGAAATGCTGCAATATGATTTTCTTTTCTGATTTTGTCTCTCATAGTTGAAGTGTACCTATGAGGAAAATTACAGGCCTCTCTCATCTTTTTAAGTGAGAGAACTTGCACAATTGGTGGCTGACCAAATACTTTTTTACCCCATTGTACATGTACATAAGAGGTGCAATCCATTGCTCAGTTTCTAGCTGTGGTAAATGTGGCCCAGTTCCTGCTGTACTGCTCTTCGCAGTACCCTTGAAATAAACCTCCTATGTCTACACATTACATGTCATTCTCCCATACCCTTATGGGTTCAGGGGTGATGTGATAACCCAAGATCCTCTCACACATAAATTAAATGAATGGGAAAGAAAGAGAAAACCACTGACGGAGTACAGGCAGTAATGAGAAGCAACTAATTCCCTGAAATCCTGCAGTTCCCTTTAGATAAGCGAGGACGTCTGAAGGGAGAAAAAACTAACCCAGTCCAATTAAGTTTGCCTAATTACTGAAAGGTCTAATAATTGACTATTTCATTCCTGTTCCGCTTAAGACCAGGCAAAGAGAGGTGTTAGAAAAAGACTTGGCTGACCGCTTCAGACAAGTATACTCTCGATGACACAACTTTCTGACTACATTGAATGACGTTCCATTCTGTCAGTTTCAAATTGGTGCACATCACCCTTGACAAGCGGTAGCCCTCTGTCTGTCCATTTTAGATGGTGTAACAGTCTCTCCCTCTCGCAGATGGGTACACCACTGATGACATCGAGTTCTACTGGCATGGTGGCAATTCAGTGACTGGGGTGGAGAACATCGAACTTCCCCAATTCTCTATTATAGACTACCAAACCCAATCCAAAAAAGCAGTGTTTGCTACAGGTAACAATTTGATTACTAACCCTTACAAGAGTGTATTAATAATTAAAGTTTCTGGTGTTCCACTTAAGAGTGTCTAACGTAGAGAGTGTGGCATTCCGTGTTTGCCACACAAGCACCGGGTAGAAGTTCTCTCAGGCACAGAAAAAGGATACGCTTACCCCTAAATGCTAAACTTACCTTAGTTCAGTTTCTAGGGGGAATCTTCATCCTAGTCCAATGTAAAAACTGTGTTTGGTCTCCCAGGCTCCTACCCGAGGCTGTCTCTGAGTTTTAAGCTGAAGAGGAACATTGGCTACTTCATCCTACAGACCTACATGCCTTCCACCCTGATCACCATCCTTTCCTGGGTCTCCTTCTGGATCAACTATGATGCATCTGCTGCCAGAGTCGCTTTAGGTCGGTGTCTTTGGGTTATTCTATGGGTTGTCCACAGGGTGGGATTCAAAAACCATTCAAGGCTGAAAATGGCTATAGTAGGTTTGGGTTATCTGTTGCAGGCGTGTTGTACTGCCTACCGGCTCGGTATAAGTGCACCAACATACTGCAGAACATACACTTAGCCCCCTAAGTAGTGTATATTTACACACTGCCCCTTTAGGCAGAGTGCACAAATACACATAACCCCTAGGTCACATATGCACGGCATAGACTTACGAACAGAGGCATTGGCAGAGTGTAACCTTACACAAAGCCCCCTTGGTAGAGTCTATAATTACACACAGAGACCCCTTAGGCAGAACGGATACTTAACCCCAGCCCCTAGGCAGAAGTTGTACTTCAGCCCCCTAGGTGTTATGCATCCATAGACACAGACACAGTCTTTAGATAAATGACCCACACAGCCCCAAATGGGACAGACAAGTATGGGGGATACCCATTAATCCCACAAAGCCTGGTTAGTCTTTAGTTGCTTACTAACTTATCCACAGACTCATGAGAATAGGTTTCCTGACACCTATAAGACAGCAGTATGAGATGAATCATAAAATGTTCAAAGTCACCAAGGGGAGAGTGTGCTCCCAACCCCTTCCACACACACACACACACACACAAATACAACACCCCTCAGCAGTGTCCTTGTGTTCTTACCTCTATGGTTGTCCTACCCCTGAGGCAGTTTGTACCCTTACACACTCAACTAGCTACTGACTCATTGGTGTGCATTGGGGATATAACCTGAGTTTAAGGTAAGCTGAAAAGCACAAAAGCGAATTCAACACATTAAAAAAAAAAAAATCCTCTGTGGAGCAAATAGAAAATCAGTAATTATTATTTTTTATGTATTATGAGGGAGCATTAGAAATGGTTCTTAACTAACTGTTAAACCAAATATGTAACACCACACAGGCATGGTTATTAAGATTGATATAGCTACAACTGCTCCAATACAATTTTGGTAAATACCAATACACTGCTTCTTTTGTTTCTGCCTAAACAACTGGTTTACACATACAGTGGATAGTCTAAAAGCCTACACACCCCCTTATTTAAATAATATTTTTTTTATGCAAATCAAGAAACATCATGTCACCTTCAGTAACCAACAGCATTGAAGTGAAACCTAATGGATGATCTCTGGAAAAATGATTTGCTAAAAACATGTCAATGTATTGGTTGTATAAACACATCCACCCGTGACAACGGGGGTTGTAAGTGTGTTCAGACTCATTCAAAATGATGTGCCAGTGTTGAGAGGACAAGGAATTGCTCCAAATGTCAATATATTTTTATGTAAACCCCGAAAGCTGAATTGCAGCAAGGGAGGTCTAAATAGCTCTAGATACTATGTTCTGGTTGGAATTTACCTGATTTCTTGTGCCCTTTGGGGATATTGTGGATGGGCATCTACTTCTAGCCCGAGTAGTTGTCATGTTGAATCCTTTCCATTTGCAAATTATTTGCGACACAGTACCTGATGAGCTCAAAACCTTTAGAGTTGGTTGTATAGCGTTCCCCACTGTGATACTGTATGCGCACACTACCCTCTTCCTGATGTTCTCTGGCATCTCCTTTCCTCTTGGCCTGGAGTGTGTTGCATTCACCTGGATGGGTAACACCAAACTAACCAGGCTACTTCTCTCAATCAATCAGAGTCCCATCCAAACACTTTCCTAAAGAGCTCTTTTATTTGTTCATTTGGTACCCAATTATTTACCCACCTGGTTCTACTAACCTACATGATTTAACCAATGCAACCTAGCATTCACTTATTTCTGCACCGATTCCTTTTTGTATTTGTTTTCCTACAAAATGCATAATTTCATATTTAACATATATAAACTATAGTCTGTAATGAACCTCAGGGAGACTGAAATTGATTCAAGTGCAGAGCACAGATATTAATGAAGACAACAGTACAAAAGTAGAATCCAAGTGGTGTAGTCAGATTACAGGCGAAGTCTAAACCAGGAAAACCATAAATCAGGCAAAGGCACAAGAGGAGTAGGCTAGAGAACGTAGTCAAGGGGAGTCAAGATTGAAGCCATTAGATAACCGAATGTTAAGGATAAAGAATCGAAAAGAAAGGCTCAGTAGAGTAGTAACAACTAACAATCCTCACAATTAAAACAAAGTGCTATATATACAGGTGAACATACAGTGGGGAGAACAAGTATTTGATACACTGCCGATTTTGCAGGTTTTCCCACTTACATAGCATGTAGAAGTCTGTAATTTCCTGTTTCCTGTAGTTCTTGATCAGGTTTGCACACACTGCTGCAGGGATTTTGGCCCACTCCTCCATACAGACCTTCTCCAGATCCTTCAGGTTTCGGGGCTGTCGCTGGGCAATACCGACTTGCTCCCTCCAAAGATTTTCTATTGGGTTCAGGTCTGGAGACCGGCTTTGGCCACTCCAGGACCTTGAGATGCTTCTTACGGAGCCACTCCTTAGTTGCCCTGGCTGTGTGTTTCGGGTCGTTGTCATGCTGGAAGACCCAGCCACGACCCATCTTCAATGCTATTACTGATGGCCAAGATCTCGCAATACATGGCCCCATCCATCCTCCCCTCAATACGGTGCAGTCATCCTGTCCCCTTTGCAGAAAAGCATCCCCAAACAATTATGTTTCCACCTCCATGCTTCACGGTTTTCTTGGGGTTGTACTCATCCTTCTTTTTCCTTCAAACACGGCGAGTGGAGTTTAGACCAAAAAGCTATATTTCTGTCTCATCAGACCACATGACCATCACCCATTCCTCCTCTGGATCATCCAGATGGTCATTGGCAAACTTCAGACAGGCCTGGACATGCACTGGCTTGAGCAGGGGGACCTTGCGTGCGCTGCAGGATTTTAATCCATAACGGCATAGTGAGTTAGTAATGGTTTTCTTTGAGACTGTGGTCCCAGCTCTCTTCAGGTCATTGACCAGGTCCTGCCGTGTAGTTCTGGGCTGATCCCTCACCTTCCTCATGATCATTGATGCCCCACGAGGTGAGATCTTGCATGGAGCCCCAGATCGAGGGAGATTGACTGTCATCTTGAACTTCATCCATTTTCTAATTATTGCGCCAACAGTTGTTGCCTTCTCACCAAGCTGCTTGCCTATGTCCTGTAGCCCATCCCAGCCTTGTGCAGGTCTACAATTTTATCCCTAATGTCCTTACACAGCTCTCTGGTCTCGGCCATTGTGGAGAGGTTGGAGTCTGTTTGATTGAGTGTGTGGACAGGTGTCTTTTATACAGGTAACGAATTCAAACAGGTGCAGTTAATACAGGTAATGAATGGAGAACAGGAGGGCTTCTTAAAGAAAAACAGGTCTGTGAGAGACGGAATTCTTACTGGTTGGTAGGTGATCAAATACTTATGTCATGCAATAAAATGCAAATAAATTATTTAAAAATCATACCATGTGATTTTCTGGATTTTTGTTTAAGATTCCGTCACTCACAGTTTAAGTGTAACTCTGATAAAAATTACAGACCTCTACATGCTTTGTAAGTAGGAAAACCTGCAAAATCGGCAGTGTATCAAATACTTGTGTTCTCCCCACTGTAAATAGTTTTGCGTACCAAAGCCTTAGAAGCCTAAGTTGTAAGTACTGATAAAGTACCTGAAACCTGCATTTTAACCATTTCATGTAGGACAAACGTTGTACAAATAGACTAAATCCCTAATAAACAGTAATGTTCAATCACCTCTGCACACAAAACTAATGCAGTACACATTTTCACATCCCTGTGATTGTATGAAGTGGACAGTTGTGATTGACTGATATGAGGTGAAGAGTATGAGCGTTGAAGCAGTGGAAGGCCTGTGTGCTAGACCATGTTGAGTTGGGTCAGCTTTTTCTTGTCAACTCAGGTTCTCAAGAGTCTCTGTGTCACAGCTAATGTAGTGTTAGTGACATCTTCACACCAAGGCACTATCTGGGCATTGCTATTCTGAGGATTGTCTCAGTAGAATAGAACATCACACTGATGTGCTGGCTCTATGGATCCAACAGTTTCACCTAAAGCTCAGAAGTGCCATGCATGTGATTGTTCCATGTAGCTAAGTTGGTAGAGCATGGTGCTTACACCACCATGGTTATGGGTTTGATTCTTGTGGGGGACCAGTAAAAAAATGCTTTCACTGGTCTGACAGTCACTGGATAAGACTGTAAATGGCCACCGATGACCACAGTCACTTGACATTTTCAATGGTAATAAGGTATTATCATGTCGTTAACATAGCTATGAACCAACTTAAGACCCTAAGGCATCCTTATCCCCTTGTTCATACACATTGGTTTGATTCACAGCCTATATTACGAGTTGGTTTATTACCATTCTAACCTTGTACCGCATCCAGAAGTCAATACATTTATAAAGCAGTTCTGGACAGGGTTGAGTTATCAGGATGAGTCATGCAGATGGCATTTCCACATTATTTCCTAAGATCTTGTTATGACGGTACCCAGAAATCTCCCATTACTCATCTAAACCCTGAACTAACCTTGACCCTGAGCCTTTCCCCCTTTCCTTCCCAGGTATAACCACTGTGCTGACCATGACCACTATCAACACACACTTGAGAGAGACTTTACCCAAAATCCCCTACGTCAAGGCTATAGACATCTACTTAATGGGCTGCTTTGTGTTCGTCTTCCTCGCCCTGCTGGAGTACGCCTTCGTTAACTACATTTTCTTTGGTCGGGGGCCTCACTTGCAGAAAAAGGTGGCAGAAAAAGCAGCTAAAACCAACAATGAAAATAAGAGCAGACTAGAGAGTAACAAAGTACAGGTAGGGGTTGTTGATAATTTATTAATAAGTCTCTGGCATATGGAAATCTGCCAAAAAGACTAAAACGTTTTCCACATTTCAAATGTTCCAAGTTCATGCTCCTTTGTTCTGCGAAATCCATGTATTCTGACCTTACCTCATGTTTCCAATGCCCGCTCCAGGTAGATGCACACGGCAACATCCTCCTCACCAATCTGGAGATCCGTAACGAGATGGGCGGAATGGGTGGCATGGCAGGGATGACGGGGGCAGAGATGATAGGGGCTCTCAACGACCCACGAGCCACCATGTTCTCCTATGACAGCGCCAGCATACAGTACCGCAAGCCCATGGCCAGCCGAGACCTGTATGGTCGACCGGCCCTCGACCGGCCTGTCGGCCACAAGAAGGGTCGTTTGAGGAGGAGGGCATCACAGCTGAAAGTCAAGATCCCTGACCTGACGGATGTTAATGCCATAGACAAATGGTCCCGCGTTGTCTTCCCTATTGCCTTCACCTTCTTCAATCTGGTCTACTGGCTTTACTATGTCCACTAGGGGGTGTAGCTATTCCTGCTAGAGGTTTGTTTAGCTAGCTAGGTTTCTGTACAGCAAGGGTAACAAAGCGGGGCGTTCAATTCAGCCCCCTGTTTGTATGACTTCTGTTTGAGGAATGCGAGACGAAGCGGATGTCTTTTCAATGTAAATACAATTTAATATATTATATAAATATATATATATAAAAGAGAAGTATAATTTAATAAAATGTCACCTTTTTGCTGTATTCATCCGTACAAAATAAAAAGAGTGAAAATTAGTACAGAATTAAGACGCAGTGAAGCTGTGCAACTGCATTTGTAAGTCTGAACTTTGTGTTAAAAATGGACTTTGGTGACTTAATTGTTACTTTTAGGCTGCAACAGCATTTTATTTATTGAAAATCCTGTTCTCACTTCATTTAGTCTCAGCCTCTGCATGCGAACTGTGACACAAGTTTTATTTGCTTCTGAAGAGAAAAAAAGCCCAATGCAAAAATGTGGGTATTAACAAAGACAATTTTCTCTTGGTTAAACCCAATGCTGTGATTCAAGCAAATCCTTGCTGAGTTAAACATCCTATGGTTTAGGATGTCCTTGTTTGGTTCAACTCTATGTGAAAAAGGTTTGGTTTAACTCCATGCTGTGATTATGTTAATCCTCACTGAAGTATTAACTCTCCATTCCATGATTAAGGCAGTTCTCATTGTGTTGAGTCCCCACCTTGTGAATAAGGCGGTATTCAGTGAGTTAAAGAACATGCTACTTTGCATGTTCTTAATGTGTGACATGATTTTGTTGGTTTTTGCTAGGTGCATGTGCACTTAACGGCTTTTTGCACTTTAAAACAAAGCCTGTTTTCTTTCCTTTGTATAAACAGCTTAGCAAAGGCTCCATAGTTGAGCCAACCTGTATTATAATAATTCTACTGTATGCTTTTGAACAATCATTGCATTTAGGGTAAGTACAGGAAGTAAGTGAATTGGAAATTGACTAATCTAAAAACACAAAATTTATTCAAATTTGTATCTATTCTCACAGCGTCTGTGAGCATGTAAAATGTAATTTTCTTTAAAAGAAATCAGGTAAAGAATGACTTATGATGTCACCACGCTTTCGAAACCACATCAAAACATGCAAGCCTTGATAATACATGCTATAGATGGTTGAGTCAGGTTCAGTCAATGCAAAATATTTGGTCAATACCATATTTGCACACAGTATTGTAGTGCAATTCAGCTTTTCACAAAGATCGATGTAGATACACCTATGGTAATGTTTGCATAATGCTAAATCTATGCCACTCAACACCTTGGCTCCTATTAAATAGTGAAACTTGAAATGTATTGAATTCGGTGCCCAAAAAAAATTTGGTCAAGTATTATATTCCACCTTAGATTTCAATGGATTTGTTGACACCCCTGTTATTATACTCAAGACTAATGATCAATTTCTTTTTTAAATTGTTTTATTTTAAAGCTGTGACAGAATGGCTACTATATTAGTTCAACAAATCCCAGAAAGAAAATTAATAGCCCAGTTGTAAAAATTTAACAGTGAAGCATTTAAGCGCAGAACTTGCATTTAGTAAGCTTATGTCAGTCACCACTGCAGGTTTTTTGCCTGCAAATTAAATTAGCATAGGTTTGACTACTTTGTATTACATCCATTGTAACCTTATAATTTGTATGATGGGACAAAAGCATTTATTTGTTTATGTTCACCTTAATTTAACCAGGTAAGCCAATTGAGAACCAATTCTCATTTACAATGACAACCTGACCAACACCTTAGTAGATTCATAAGATACATGGATAACCATGTGATGTAAAACTTGTAATAAATAAATACTAATTGGTTTTGGTGCTAAGTTGCTGACCATATGACATAAATACAGCTTGGTAAGGTGCTTAGCAGTTGCAGTATTCAGATAGCAGCTCAGGCTACTCAATTTTGAATTAATAAGCGGGGATGAAAGTGGCAAGTTTAAGAATCTTTTGCAAATTACTACAGACAATGTCAACAGAGAAATTGTTACAGTCATTGTCAACTGAAAATAATTATAACCGAATGAGTTGTTGACTTTAGGGATGACCAGTGTGAGGAATCTATCAGAGCCACATACTTCTGTTAGGTAGGCTAATATTGAAGAGCAACCTGAGGTAAAGAGGGGATTTGCCTGAAATGGACTTGTAGAAAAGCTGGTACCAATAAGACTGGTGCTGTGTCTGCAGCGATGGCCAGTTTACTAGAGTGTAAAGATCACAATGAGTGTTATAGGAGGCACTGGTGACAAATTTTACGTGGCATAGTGCTAAATTGCATCTACTTTATTGTAAGGCAATATTTGCGGCGAGTCTGGAAAGAATTGTGGAAAGTAAGAAACTAATTCTGGATTTAATTTGATTTACTACAGACTGATGTGGTCCTGGGGTCCACTATTTAAAGCAAACTATCCAACCAAATATTAAGGTACTTCAAGGTATTGACATAATCTAACTTAAATTTTAACCAGCCTGAGTAGTATTCTATGTGATCCTAACTTCTGTTGACAAACATAATATTTAGCAGTTGGCCAGGTCACATCCAGATATGGCAGGTCCTTATATAGATGAAGATATTTTGCTCACATTTGGATAATTTTTTTTAAATATTTCTGAATAAACAGTTTTCCTCTAATATATAACAGTAGGCATAGGATATAAGTACTTAACCATTGCTATAATTATTTTTTTCATTACTATTGTTTTGGTTAGCTATCACAATGGCCAGAGACATTTTAATGTAATAACTTTTTAATTTTAATAGTGAACAGATACCAAGTAGACATCTGACCTGCTTGTGTTATCAGGGCTTCAAAAAAAACAGCAAAACCAGATAGGCTTCTACAGGACACAATAAGTAGCAGTGTGCTCTCTCCTCATGGCTGAATATTGTGCCTTTAACAAGAATCTCAATATTTTCACAGGGTTTGACCTAACTTATAACTAGTGTGTAGAATTTCAAACAAATAAACTTTTTTAGAGAAGAAGAAGAAATGAAACTGTGGTCAACAACACTTAGACTGACTTTTATGATGCTCTAAATACATATTCAAAGTAGATAGTAGTCTGACATTCCAGCATTTATGATGACAATCTGTGAATTCAATGCAGAAAATGTCCTGCAAGTTTGGTTTTGTTGCTGTCACTGTTGTCGTTTTCAGGTGGAATGGAATTCTATAGACTGGGGGAAAAAGTTATTGGCTTTCCACTCAGCAAAGACTCTCACGTAACAGATGGGACATGCTTTCTTTGAATGGCCATAGTGAATTGGAAGCTGGAACAACTGAATTCCCTCAAACGTCCAAGGGATAATAAAATGTACTGAACTCTATTGTGTAAAATTACTGTACTTTTTTTCCTCTCTCATGCTCAATATGTACTCTCATATGTAGAGGGTGTGTGAGTGTGAGAGTGTGCTAGCGTGTTTGTCAGCAAACATACAGTATGTGATTTTTTGCTTGGTAACATGCACAAGAAAGCATGTGCAGCTGGAATTGTGTGCGAGCAGACTTGTGTGTGCGTGCGAGAGAGAGAACACGTAATCACACAAAGAATTTGTTTGAAATTGTAAGGACTTCCAAGAATTCCAATAAAATAGCTGACATCTCACTAACCCAATGAAAGACTGAGCTTAACTCTCATTTACAATAAAAACTGCAAATGTGTGTTAGTATTTCTCTAATTTACTGCTGTTTGTTAAAATTCTTTACTAAACACATTGTTTAGGATTCTGTTTACAGAGATATAAGGTCTAAAATAAAACTCAAGAAACTGAGGAAAGATAAATTACATTACACTTCATTAGTAGGGCTAAAAGAGAGGGGCTTGGTTCCATGTGTTTGCTAGTCTGTGATCTGCTGATCCCAACCCTTAAAGGAGAATAGGTGTCACAGTGAGTGCTAGAGTGACAATAACAGGACTGTAAAATGTATATTCTACCTATACAAGAAGCAATTGGCAAAACTTAACCATCTTACCATGAAGAACTATAAACACGTTACACCACTCACTTCCATCACACACACCAACCCAATAGTCCAGAGATGTGATTGAGTCTAGGTGTTTATGTTAAGGAGGGAAATAAACCTGTTTCTCTCTGTCAGTGTATATGGGAAACAGAATGCTTTGTGACTGATAGTGGAGAAGGGTGTTTGGCTCTCAAGTGACTCCCCTAGAAACCAATCAGGGCCAAGGTCACAGAGGTCGGAGGGTTTGAGAGGTAGATTTATGTTACCCTTTGTCTTTCAGGCCCCGTTATGGGAATGGCGGTGCCTACTGCAAAGGAGAAAGTTAGTATTGTATAAGATATAGCTGAGATGCGGTGCATTGCTATGACACAACTTTTTGTTAGGCATGTTATGAAGTCCCACATTTACAAGGACTCTGAGTGGATGAGTTATGGAGCTTGTTGGGTACAGTGTGCATTAGTCCCACAGGGTGCAACTCTAGTCAGAAAGAAACTGCTCTGTGAAACACTGTTAACACTTAATTCCCCAACTATGATGGCAATAATTCTAAATGTATACAGTCTTGTTGAAAATGTTTGAACCCTAACAAGGCTCGTTATTTTTGTATATAATATTAAAGTAAACTCATTAAATTCTTATCTAAAACCTAATTCATAATAAAGACATTGCAAATAAAAGACACTAAAAAAACAAAACAAAAGAGGTTTATTTAACAAAAGAAATCTGATTTAATGTGTGCAAAAATATGTGAACCCCTTCAGTCAATAGCTTGTGGCACCTCCATTAGCAGCAGTAAGTAAACATCTCCTAAAACCATTACTCAGTCTCTGACATTTTTGAGGGATTTTTGAACACTCCCTACAGAACTCTGCAAATTGAGTCAAGTCTGAGGGGTGTCTGGCATGTTCTGCCCACTTCAGGTCTTGCCATAGCATCTTGACTGTAATAGGCTCAGGATTTTGCCAATCCTAAACATAGATCTTCTTTCTCCTGATCCAGTCTTTGGTAGATTGGCTTGAATGCTTTCAGTCGTTATTGTGTTTGAAGCCCCATTTTCAGCCCATTTAGCTCCCTAACTAATGGCCTGATGTTCTGTTCAATAATCCCCTAATTTATGTCTTAGAATTCATGGTTTCTTTGATGATATGCAGTTGACCAGGTCCAGAGGAGGAAAAGCAGTCCCAGATCGTGTTTTTTGCCAAACAGTGGAATGTGATCAAAGTAAATTTTGGACTAATCTGTCCAGAGAATGGACTTCCAAAAATCTTCAGGTTTGTCCAGGTGGTCTTTGGCAGCACACGCTCAGGCAAAGGCACAAGAGGAGTAGGCTAGAGAACGTAGTTAAGAGGAGTCAAGATTGAAGCCATTAGATAACCGAATGTTAAGGATAAAGAATCGAAAAGAAAGGCTCAGTAGAGTAGTAACAACTAACAATCCTCACAATTAAAACAAAGTGCTATATATACAGGTGAACATACAGTGGGGAGAACAAGTATTTGATACACTGCCGATTTTGCAGGTTTTCCCACTTACATAGCATGTAGAAGTCTGTAATTTCCTGTTTCCTGTAGTTCTTGACCAGGTTTGCACACACTGCTGCAGGGATTTTGGCCCACTCCTCCATACAGACCTTCTCCAGATCCTTCAGGTTTCAGGGCTGTCGCTGGGCAATACGGACTTGCTCCCTCCAAAGATTTTCTATGGGGTTCAGGTCTGGAGACCGGCTAGGCCACTCCAGAACCTTGAGATGCTTCTTACGGAGCCACTCCTTAGTTGCCCTGGCTGTGTGTTTTGGGTCGTTGTCATGCTGGAAGACCCAGCCACGACCCATCTTCAATGCTCTTACTGAGGGAAGGAGGTTGTTGGCCAAGATCTCGCGACACATGGCCCCAACCATCCTCCCCTCAATACGATGCAGTCGTCCTGTCCCCTTTGCAGAAAAGCATCCCCAAAGAATGATGTTTCCACCTCCATGCTTCACGGTTGGGATGGTGTTCTTGGGGTTGTACCATAGACTGTAAAAAAAAATGGACGACGCCCCTTCGCTCTTTTCCATTGGTGAAAACTGAAGCCGCCAGTGTCCCAATATGGCGCTAACATCTTGGACTTGCGTCTGCGCAGATAGCGATCTTGGGACCAGTTCTGCGCAGTAGTTATGCGCAGTAGCGAGCAGGAAGTAAAGCCGTAAAGCCGTAAAGCCGCGAAATCAACGGCCCCACCCCTGTGCCCCGCCCTCACTCTCCCTCGCAGAATGCGCATACCGTAATCAATCGCAAGCACACGCTGCACTGTTTTGGAAGTGGAGTCCTGCTCCTGTGAACTCTGTCTGCTCCGTTCCACTCTAAAATAAGGTAAATACAAGTAGCCTACTAACCACACATTTAAACAGAGTTCAATCAAGTCCAAGTACAGTACAACCTTTGCTTGTAAAACCTAGACGATATGTTATAGCCTAACTTACATCATGTTTAACCTTAATTTAGAATAGGCCTAATACAAAAATAATTGGTAACTTCTAGCTAACGATCACCTGCTAGCTATTAACATGGCTATTAACGAGGCTTTGTTGGTCTTTTAGCTAACGTTAGCTAGCCCATTACATTTATTTACTAATTAAATAGCTTATAAATTTAACTTACCGAAAAAAATTCAAAGATCGATTGGAAATGCCAGATCGGTTAGCACAATCTACTGCAGAACAACCCATTATGTCCGTGTGAAATTATATCAATTATAGAAATTTTTAGATTAAATTTAAAGCTCCAATCTCCTTAGTCCTTCGAAGATCGCGAAAAAAGCCTGTTGGCGCTTCAGTGGCTCCTCGGCTCAGATAGCTGTCAATCACAGCTGTGAATCACGACGTCACACCACAGTTTTTAGAGCATTAAATAACTAACTAAAAACCAACTTATTTTAAAAACAAACTCTTGAATTTACATTAGCGTGATACAAACTACAGTAAATGACAGAAACCAGCTTCGGAAAAAATATATTTGAAGTGTAATTTAATTGTTTAGTTGGTCTCGCATCCCAATGAATAACATGGGGAGGCGGGGTTTATGGCCTATACTGGGACCACTCACCAGGGGGCGATCGAGACGTTTTGGCTTCACTTTTCAGGGCTTGTGCGGCAGGCTTGGGTTGTACTCATCCTTCTTTTTCCTCCAAACACGGCGAGTGGAGTTTAGAACAAAAAGCTCTATTTTTGTCTCATCTGACCACATTACTTTCTCACATTCCTCCTCTGGATCATCCAGATGGTCACTGGCAAACTTCAGACAGGCCTGGACATGCGCTACCTTGAGCAGGGGGACCTTGCATGCGCTGCAGGATTTTAATCCATGACGGCATTATGTGTTACTAATGGTTTTCTTTGAGACTGTGGTCCCAGCTCTCTTGAGGTCATTGACCAGGTCCTGCCATGTAGTTCTGGGCTGATCCCTCACCTTCCTCATGATCAATGATGCCCCACGAGGTGAGATCTTGCATGGAGCCCCAGACCAAGGGAGATTGACTGTCATCTTGAACTTCATCCATTTTCTAATTATTGTGCCAACAGTTGTTGCCTTCTCACCAAGCTGCTTGCATATGTCCTGTAGCCCATCCCAGCCTTGTGCAGGTCTACAATTTTATCCCTGATGTCCTTACACAGCTCTCTGGTCTCGGCCATTGTGGAGAGGTTGGAGTCTATTTGATTGAGTGTGTGGTGTCTTTTATACAGGTAACGAATTCAAACAGGTCCAGTTAATACAAGTAATGAGTGGAGAACAGGAGGGCTTCTTACAGAAAAACTAACAGGTCTGTGAGAGCCGGAATTCTTACTGGTTGGTAGGTGATCAAATACTTATGTCATGCAATAAAATGCAAATAAATTATTTAAAAATCATACAATGTGATTTTCTGGATTTTTGTTTTAGATCCCGTCTCTCACAGTTGAAGTGTAAATTACAGACCTCTACATGCTTTGTAAGTAGGAAAACCTGCAAATCAAATACTTGTTCTCACCACTGTAAGTGCAATCGACAACAGGTGTTCAGAATTCCGGTGATGGGGGCGTGGTCTGGTTGTCTGGTGAGGGAGTGAGCTGGCAGGAGGCGTCACATAAATCTGTTACGTCATATAAAATATACTAGTTGTGGTTAATGGTGAACACAAGAAATCTAGAAATGCACAAGGGGTTCACATACTTTCAAGTAGGATTGCATGTGAAGATGTGTATGTGTGTGTGGTTTCTGTAGGATTAATAGGAACATACAATACCAAAGGAACACTGTGTCCATAACAAAGGAATAATTAAAAACTGTAGAAAAGGAAAAATGCCTAAACATGTAACTATAAAAACATTATGCATATTTTGTTCATATAATGTTGGAACTCTAAGATGAAGTTAATTAACAGCAACTTCTGTATTCCTCTTGTGGTAGAGCAGTGTGGAGTGCTAAAAGGATTTGCCTGTTCGATGGCAATTGGAAGCTGTCACAGGATTTCTTGGAAATGTCTTAATTTGTGTCCAGCTCCGTGAAAGCCACAGCCCACACAAATACCTTTTTTGCAAGTTCCAGTCCATCAAGAGTTGAGACATTTTTTGTGGTTATTTCTTGTGGTAGAATTTTTTTTTTTTTACCTTAACCCTAACCTTAAAGACACCTTTGATATTTTTTCCCTTCATCAGGGCTGGATTTCTTTATGTAATTTATATTGCAGTAAATGATTGCTGAATTATTTTCTCAGGGCATGTCATCATGTTACTACAAAAAAAAAATTTGGGAAGCTGTGTGAAATGTAAATAAAAACAGAATGCAAAGATGTGCAATTTATTTAAACCCTATATTCAATAGAAAATAGTACAAACAACATATTAAATGTTGATACTGAAAAACATTACCATTCCTTGAAAAAGACATGTCCACTTTGAACAACAAAAGACAGGAAGTTGTGTAATACAAACAAGAAACCAGGCAAGCCTAGTTCACCCAGCCCGCAATAGAAAATGTTGCCCTCTCGAGATTCGAACGGGGGTCCCCTACGAAAAAGGCTGGGTCGCTAACCACTATACCACGGAGGTGCATATTTGCTCGGTGTCAGTATAGTCTCGTCTCTATCCTGAACAAATCCTCTTTTGCCACTGGCCATTTTAACAGTTATATGGCCATTCGTGAATGACATTGATATAGTTAAACTGACTAACATTTCTTACTAAGTTTAACTTTACCACAAATATCGTCTATGTACGCCATTCTCAAAAGATTCGAATTCAGAACTTCCACATGGGAGGCACTGTCTTTAACCACTATGCCACAACATTACAGGTTTCAGCAGTAGCTAGACCTCATTGAGCATTGTGTTAAACTGACTAACGTTTCTTATTAGGTTTACTATAGTGTCTATTAACTGTATTGCTTTTGCCACTTGCCGTTTTAACAGCTTATTAGCCATTAATAGGGTTACTAGTATCTACTAATTTCCTAGCAATAATCCTAAGAATTGAGAAATTGCTAGCGAGACTGAAGATGAACTTTTCCATGCCAGAAACAGTCGCAATATAACCGTATACAGTTTCAGTTAAGGCTTACCATAACGTAACTACTGTATGTTGCCAGCAATTGTGTTTGTCTATCCTGACCCAAAACGCATGCACGGATGCATACTTCGAAAATCCACCAGAAACAGTCGCAATATAACCGTAAACTGTTTTATTTCAGGCTTCCGATAATGTAGTTACTGGAGGTCTTAGCCAGCAAAGTTTTTGTCTATACGGAATAATTCATAATGCATACTTGGCTTCGCCTGCAAGGAGATACAAACTCGGGACCTATAGTTCGCAGGTCCGTTTCTCGAACCACTACGCTATTTAACAGGTATACTCAGTCACTCACTCAATCAGTCAGTCACTCAGGAACAGACATTCGTTCTTCATGGCCAGCTCCGCTTACGCGGTCCGGCAAAAAAGAACCTTGTGGAACATCTCACAAGTAATTAGGTTAATTGGAAACTGGTCAGTAACATGACTGGGCATAAAAACAGCACCCCAGAGAGTATGAGTCTTTCAGAAGTAAAGATGGGGAGGTGTTCACCACTCAGTGAAAGACTGAGCAGGCAAACAGTGCAACAATTTTAGAATAACGTTTCTCAACATTAAATTGCAAGGAGTTTGGGGATCTCATCATCTATGGTACATAGTATCATTAAAAGATTCAGAAAATCCGGAGAAATCTCTTTATGCAAGTGACAAGGCCAAAAACCAATATTGGATGTTCAGACTCTCAGGCAGTACTGCATTAAAAACAGACACGATTCTGTAGTGGAAATCACTGCATGGACTACGGGATGCTTCCAAAACCATTGTCTATGAACACAGTACGTTGCTGCATCCACGAATGCATGTTTAAACTCAAGCATGCAAAGAAGAAACCAGATAAAAACCAGAAACGTCTCTGCATTCTCTGGTCCTGAGCTCATTTAAGACGGACTGAGGCGAAGTGGAAAACTGTCCTGTGGATTGAGAAATCTAAATTTGAAAAAAAAAATTGGGAGTGATGTAAGCTATGTCCTCTGGGCTAAAAAGGAGAGAGACCAACTGGGTTGTTATCAGAGCCCAGTTCAAAAGCCAGCAACTGTGTAGGTATGGGGGTGCAGTAGTGCACATGGCATGCACATCCCAACTTTTCTGGAAATGGGTTTGTATAAACTCCACCCTAAATTTCATTCTAAATGCCTACTGCTTGCTAAATGTTTTGAAACTTTAACAATCATGTTTTATTGCAGTATTGACTACTAGGAATGACTAAATTGCTTCACCTTGCATTTATTGTTGTGCTGCTACAAGTTCATCATCCAATTATTTTTTATCTACTGGCCTACCTGAGACTTGAGATCCATTGTTGGGAGGGCATACGGCCTGCCAATTCATTAATGTTCAAATTGCCTAAATAGATCATGCAAACCACTTTACAACCAGCTGTCCCTTGATGGTACAGTTTCTTAATGATTTGTCTGTAGTTCTGAAAATTCTAGATTTTCTATAAAAATGTGAAGAAAATTGTGAAATCTAATAAAAGTATATTTATTCCAATGTACATACATAAAATGCAAATTAATTATAAAAAAATCATACCTGCAAAACCTGCAAAATCTGCAGTGTATCAAATACTTGTTCTCCCCACTGTAAGGACATATATAAGGACAATACTGAAAGACAGGAAAGGTATAGACTGTTATCTTTTATTTCTGTCTGTTTCAACATATATGTTATACCAACTAAAAATAACAGCACATTCAGAGGTCCATCCCTCCATTTTTTGTAAGTATTGGGACAATTTAACTTAAAGCAAATGTATGAAGTATAAAAGCATGTAATCACAAATCCACAAGAACAGCACTTTTGTTTTCCCATCACTTTAAGATTCACCTTTGTCTCATCTGTTCATAAAACTCTGTTCCAAATCTGTATTGCCTGATCTCTGTACTTTTCAATAAATTGTAATACATTTTTTTCTGATTGTGATGCTGATCAGAGGCTTACAGCGTAGTACTTGTAATTTTGCTGTCGAGGTCTTTTACAAATTCTGGAGGCTGTTTTTCACTGACACTTATTTTAGGGTTGTTTTTCATAGAAAGCTCTGTAGTCTTCATGTTGGATTAGGCCGACTGACACCAAACGCAGACTCCAAAGGCAAAAGCAAAGAATGCACTTCACATTCACAGCTCTTTTATGTTTGAACGATCTAAGCAACATGAAATACCAGATCAATTAGAAACACCCAATACTTACGCTCACATAAAATCGGGGGATGAAACAGTGTTGTAATTTAGTTCATAAAATGTGTTAAAACAGAGAAATAAAAGATTGACATTCTGTACTTTTGCCTCAGATTCATCTCTTAATCATATTTTCATATACCATAAGTTGACATCAAAAACAGACATTTTAACTTTGCTGTCTCAATACTTATAAAGGACAGTGACTCATTAAGTGTGTTGTTTTATTTTCTAGAGCATATTTTTCAAGGGTGCCAATCATTTTGGAGGCAACTATAAACCCAATTAGTAATGCCTCTATGTTAAATATTCAAGACAGAAAGTGACAATTTATCTTCAAGAAGGGGTCTGACTTCGTCTGAAATACAGTACCAGTGGAATGTAAAACACTTACCCAGAATGGGTACTTCTGACTGGTACTGTATTTCAGACGAAGTCAGACCCCTTCTTGAAGATAAATTGTCACTTTCTGTCTAACATTAACACAATTAACATTGTCATTAGCGATAATCTTGCCAATATTTAAACCTCGCAAATTAACAGTGATCAGGATGGACAAAAAGCTGTAGCCATTTCTGACTTTGGGACCACAGATATAGAACACCTATGAATATTTGAGAGCCTACAGCTCAGAAATTCATTCCATTGCAGAAACGGTCAAATAACTGTCAAATGTAAATATTTATTATACATGGAATGGATACAAATGTAACAAAAAACACAGTTCAATTTCTGGCTGCTGTCTTAGAAATCTGTCAGACCGTAGTATGACTACCCAACCTTCTCCCTCAAATGTGCACTACCCCTCTTAGATTTCACAGAAACTGAATTAAAGGAATATGGTGCAACACCCACTATCCCATGCTTACACAAATTTGATGCATTTCAATTTAAGGGTGTAAAATTGAGGACCTATTCAAGGGGATGTGTAAGGAATCAGTGTGTAGTGGTAAAAGGCTAAGATGTGTTTCTGGAGTAGACCATTGTTTCCAAAAATAACCTAAATCATATCTCAACTATATTGTTTACTAAATAGGAGCTAAAGATGAAAGGGCACAGTGGAATGTCTTGCTGCCATCACTTCAGCTGTAGTACCACCTGTGAGGAGACAAACACATTATCAGGATTTGGATACATTTGTATAAATGTCTGAAAATATAGATGGATGCAAGGATGATGTTCCACAAATTCTGCTTTAGCACAGAATTGCAGGCTTCCAAAATTTCAAGCAATCAACTGGATGATATATGGTTAACTGAATATGTTGAGGGTCTAAATGTGGGCATTGCAGTAGGATCAACAAAAAGGGCTGTACGGTAACACAGCCAACTGAACAGATTGTTGACACTTTACAAGGCTGTGCAACTATGTCTGCATACAGTTTTCTATTTTCTTGAAGCAAGTCTGCCGTCAAAATAAAATAAACAATCTGATATTTGCCACTGCTAAATCCAGTATTCCTCTGTGTACAGTGGCTCTCAGAAGTATAAACCCCCTTGGACCTTTATGCATTTCACTGCGTTACAACAATTAATGCATTGTGTTACAACCAGTTTTTACCAACGATCAATACAAAAAAAAAAAGTCCATAATCTTGAAGAAACAAGAAACCAGGCAAGCATAGTTCAGCCAGACCAAAATATAAAGTATTGTCCTCTTGAGATTCGAACCCAGGTCACCCACAGGAAAGGCTGCGTCGCTTTGTCTATACGGAAAAATTCTTAATGTGTACTTCGCTTCGCCTGGGAGGAGAACTCGAGACCTATAATTCGCTTCTCTAACCACCACGCTATTTAACAAGGGGTAGTCCGTCAGTCAGTAAAATACATTTGCTCTTCTTGGCCGGCTCTGCTTACGGGATCCGGCAAAAAAAACCTTTATATTAAGGTAACTTACATAGTACGTTAAAACAAGTCAATAGTACAAAGACAACATCAAATGTGGATACTGCAAATGTTTATTGTTCCTGGTAAAATACATTGGGGAGAACAAGTACTTGATACACTGCCGATTTTGCAGGTTTATTCTACTTACAAAGGAAGTAGAGGTAAATCCAGAAAATCACATGGTGTGATTTTTAAATAATTAATTTGCATTGTATTGCATGACATAAGTATTTGATCACCTACCAGTAAGAATTCCAGCTCTCGCAGACCAGTTAGTTTCTCTTTAAGAAGCCTCCTGTTCTCCACTCATTACCTGTATTAACTGCACCTGTTTGAACTCGTTACCTGTATAAAAGACACCTGTCCACATACTAAATCAAACAGACTCCAACCTCTCCACAATGGCCAAGACCAGAGATATGTGTAAGGACATCAGGGATAAAATTGTAGACCTGCACAAGGCTGGGATGGGCTACAGGACAATAGGCAAGCAGCTTGGTGAGAAGGCAACAACTGTTTGCACAATTATTAGAAAATGGAAGAAGTTCAAGATGACGGTCAATCTCACTTGGTCTGGGGCTCCATGCAAGATCTCACCTCGTGGGGCATCAATGATCATGAGGAAGGTGAGGGATCATCCCAGAACTACATGGCAGGACCTGATCAATGACCTGAAGAGAGCGGAGACCACAGTCTCAAAGAAAACCATTAGTAACACACTACACCGTCATGGATTAAAATCCTGCAGCGCATGCAAGGTCCCCCTGCTCAAGCCAGCGCATGTCCAGGCCTGTCTGAAGTTTGCCAGAGGAGGAATGGGAGAAGGTCATGTGGTCTGATGAGACAAAAATAGAGCTTTTTGATCTGAACTCCACTCGCCGTGTTTGGAGGAAGAAGAAAGATGAGTACAACCCCAAAAAACACCATCCCAACCGTGAAGTATGGAGGTGGAAACATCATTCTTTGAGGATGATTTTCTGCAAAGGGGACAGGGCGACTGCACCATATTGAGGGGAGGATGGATGGGGCAATGTATCGCGAGATCTTGGCCAACAACCTCCTTCCCTCAGTAAGAGCATTGGAGATGGGTCGTGGCTGGGTTTTCCAGCATGACAACGACCCGAAACACACAGCCATGGAAACTAAGGAGTGGCTCCGTAAGAAGCAGGAGTGGCCTAGCCAGTCTCCAGACCTGAACCCCATAGAAAATCTTTGGAGGGAGCTGAAAGTCCATATTGCCCAGCGAGAGCCCCGGAACCTGAAGGATCTGGAGAAGGTCTGTATGGAGGAGTGGGCCAAAATCCCTGCTGCAGTGTGTGCAAACCTGGTCAAGAACTACAGGAAACATATGATCTCTGTTATTGCAAACAAAGGTTTCTGTACCAAAAATTCAGTTCTGCTTTTCTGATGTATCAAATACTAATGTCATGCAAATTAATTACTTAAAAATCATACAATGTGATTTTCTGGATTTTTGTTGAAGAGTTCCTATGATACAAATTACAGACTTCTAAATGCTTTGTAAGTGGGAAAACCTGCAAAATCGGCAGTGTATTAAATACTTGTTCTCCCCACTGTACATGCCCACTTTGAATTTGATGGCATCAACACGTTTCAAAAAAGGTGGGACAGGGGAAAAGACTGGAAAAAAACTGCGGAACATCTCAAAACAACCACTGGTGATTTCTGGCAACAGGTCCATATCTTTCCCAGGCTAACTGGCAACAGGTCAGTTACATGATTGGGTATATATAAATAGCATTCTAGCGAGGTTAGTTTCAAAAGTTGGGAAGGGGCTCATCACTCTGTGAAAGACTGTTCAGTCAAACAGTGCAACAATTTAAGAATAACATTTCTCAATGAAAAATTGCAACGCATTTGGGGATCTCATCAGCTACGGTAGATAATATCATTAAAAGATTCAGAAAGTGTGGAAGGAGTGAAAACTGCAGTGGATAACTGTGCTGTGGTATGACAAATCACATTTTTATTATTTTGGGGGGAAAAAAGCGTCCTCAAGGCCAAAGAGGAGAGTGACCATCCAGCTTGTTATCAGCGCATAGTTCAAAAGCCAGAATCTGTGATGGTATGGGGGTGCATTAGCACACATGGAATGGGTGACTTACACACACTGTGAAGGCACCATTAATGCTGAAAAATATATACAGGTTTTGGAGCAACATGTGCTGCATCCAGATGACATATCTTTCAAGGAAGGCCTTGCTAATTTCAGCAAGATAATTTGCCAAACCACATTCTGCACGTACCACAACAGCATGACTCTGTAGTAAAAGAGTCGAGGTGCTAAACTGGCCTGCCTGCCTGCATTCCCGACCTGTCACCCATTGAAAACATTGAGAAATATATAACTGTTGAGCAGCTGAAATCCTATATCAAGCAAGAATGGAAAAAAAATTATCTTTCAAAACTACAGCAATTGGTCTCCTCAGTTCCCAAACACTTAGAGTATTGTTAAAAGAAGAGGTGATGCAACACAGTGATAAACCCCACCCTTGTCCCAACTTGTTGCTGGCATCAAAATGGGCATGTATTTTTACAAAAACAATAAAATGTCTCAGTTTCAACATGTTGTCTTTGTACTATTTTCAGTTAAATACAGGGATAAATAATTTGCACATCATTGCGTTCTGTTTTTATTTGCATTTTACACAGCACCCCAAGTTTTTGGGAAAAGGGGTTGTAACCTAAATGATCTGTGGTGCAACCAGTTGTCTTAAGAAGACCACCTGTGTGCAATCAAGATGTGTTCCATATGATTTCAGGTCATGAAGAAAAAGGAATTTTGAAAGCAAATCCAGATTAAGCCTTTTCAAATCAGGAGTAGAATATAAGAACATTTCCAAAGCATTGAATACCCCCTGGATTACAGTAGATTATTATAAAGTCCATTATTAAGAAATGGAGACAATGGGACACAAATTTGAATCATTCGAGAGCAGGCCATCCTCAAAAAGTAAGTATACACTCAAGTATTTCCTGTTATATATTTGTCATTAATTTAGAAAAGTCAAATAAATAAATAAATAGATAAATAGATGGGTGAGTTGCAGAAATAACTCGAGAGGGGTCCTGTCCCCTAGCCTGCTAAACTAACTTCTACTAACCTGCCTAACTGGCGCAGTTAAAATGCTACAAGCAAATAGCAAGCAGCTGCAGGTCATCAGTCCGGTTGGGTCACAAATATATTTTTGTCAGAAAGACACACACAACACATACATAGGACAACAGAAATACAGAAATACAGGGGATAAAAAAAATATAAGTACCATTAGGTGAATGAGACCCAAAAACACTGCCAGAAATCCCCAGCTATTATCCACCTGACACCAGTAGGTGAAAAGATAATGATGTTAGACCATCAGTAGAACTGCCAAGGAAACTGTTCTTAAGCTATCCAAATCACACCCTCCCAGTGATACTGGCCAAACAATGTTCAGACACACACGGGGGCACACACACACACGCACGCACTCACACAAGCACTTACACAAACGTGCACACAGACTCACACGCCAACATTTACACACAGACTCACACACAAGCACTCACACACATGTGAACACTTACACGCAAGCACTGACTGTACATACCTATGAACCACTGAAACATTGGAAAAACAGAAACACACATTTGACAGCAATTGACCAGTCACTATCCTAATTGTGTGTGTGAGTGTGTGTGTGTGTTTGTGTATGTCCCCGAAGGTTGTACCTTATTGGCAGCTTCCAATGAGCTGATGAGTGTTTGTAATTCCTCTCTGTTCATCTCGAAAGATACAGCCTTCAGGGCTCCGTTCTCCTTCACATCCAAACTGAGGTTGATTAGAGGGGTCTGGAGACACGAGATCTTATCGCTAGACAATGCCAGCTGGGTGGGGTCAGGGGTAGAAAAGAGACACAACTTAGGATTCAACAGTATAGAAATCAAATCCCAACGCCCCAGGGCAGTAAAGGGGACACTGCTCCAAAAAGGGTACAGTCTTTCAGATGTCTAACTTTCAGATGTGTCCTGAATTTCTGTGTTCATGAAAGATCTCATGGAACCTATCATGAAAGTAGGGGTATTATTTATAAATGCCAGGTAAAACCTAGCAGTAAACCAACCAACAGGACTGTAAGAAAATCCTTGACCAATCAGTTTATCAGTTAAAGGTGTATCTTCGTACTGTAGTCCAGTGAATTCACCTTTATCTGCCAGTCAAAATCCTGGAGGGTGGAACTGGACACATTATTTGTCCTCTCCACCAGCGCCTGACGGATTTCCTCCCGTCTGGCCCTCAGGACAGTCAGCACAGTCTCCCCGCACCCACTGCCCACGTCTGCCAACACTGCCAGCACCTACCCGAAGCAAAACGGGTTGGCAGGTGAAGGAAGGTTTCATCACATATGCTGTGTATTAAATATCGTTGGTAAACTAAAAAGATTACATTCAAAATGACTGGAAGGAATTTATTGTGTGGGTTGTAAGATTCAGACACGAACACCACACATGATACTGTCAAAAACTGAAGACACAGGAAAACATTTATTTATGAAAAACGTTTTGTGAAAAGGTATTGCAGCTCATCTTTCCCATCTGGTGTAACCTCTCATGGTGATTGAGCAATGAATAGGAAGTGGCTGGTCTTATTATTATTAGTCTGCCTATAATTCTATTTACATATAGAACATTCAGTTAATCAGTTTCTCAACTGTAACAGATGAGTCTGTGCATCTCAGTTATAGTTTACAAGTATTGTCAATGCCTCCTAACTGAAATAACTGTGGGAATGCCAAAACTCACATATCATGAAAAATGTGGGTTGACTGGGTGGGTGTTCACACTGAATTTTAGTCAACTACAATTTGCCAAATACAAATTGTAAGAAGGGGCAGTGTAAACCTTTGCTAAACTTAGAATAATCTCTAGTGTTTCATATCAGAAAACAGGTCAATGGTACCCAACTGTAGGACAGCCTAACACGTACCTTTGCAGTGGCAACACACAGATGACACACCAGACCAAAAAAAAAATGTTCAGCCAACAATAATACAACTGGCTCAATGTAAGTATGCAAACCCTGACCATGCCTCAACAAGTTATTGAGAAACACTGACCAAACCCAGTGCACTGCTGGTTTGGCTTACATTGCAGTCATCAAGAGGCCCTATACAAACCCAATAGGCCCAATATACATTAAAGGGGCCAACTCAGTGTAACGGACAGCACCCTCATAAAGCAGTGATTCACTGCACTACACATCCTTGCAAATCCACTCTCCTCACTAACGTCAGCCATACATGGAATGTGACCCAAATTTAAACCTGCATGATCCAAAGAAATTACACAAAGAAATCATTAATTCCTGCCTCACCTCTTTGTCTGGCATATTCTTACCCACTGCAACCCGAAACAGAGAGGAGATGGAGTCAAGGAGCTCCATCCACTCCACAAGGCTCCATGTGTCACTGTAGTCTGCAAACCGAGGGGGCTCCCGCCCACACACACCGTCCACCACCCTGTGTAACAGCTGGGGGACAGAAAGTGTGAACCATTGTTATTGTGACCTTCATGTTGACAATGGTAGTCTATGCTGGGATTTAAAGTATTCATCCATAACAAGTCCTCAAACAAGGCCATGGCCATGTTTGTGAGAGTCCATAGTGTTTTAGATTTTCATACTGAAGTATTTGAACGCTTTGGAATTACAAGCAAGCACTATACTCCCTCTGCTGGTCAGTTGCTGGTTGGGTCAACCTATAACACTGAAGCCTCGACAATCCTAGGCTCTAAATGGGTTTAAACAGTATGATTAAAGGTCATACCTCCGGCCAATCATAAGGTAAATTAAAGAGGCTACCATATCCTTACAAATCTACCAAAGTCCCTACATGGGTGTTTTAGGATTTCGTTTTATTATATGCTTTCCTGATGGTTAGAAACAAAATCACAGACAGATTTTCCTAAATTCATTACTAACTGAACTGCAAAGCACTGACATCTTTCTCTAAACTAAAATACAGTTTTGGAAATATTTGGAAGTTAACTTTCATTTAAGCGATCAAAAAATTATTCTAAGACAAAAATAGATAAATAATAATAATCAAATACAGAATTTGTGCACAAAAGATAACATTTTATATTAGGAATAAACAGACCTGACTTCACTAGCAGGCTGTGAGTTGTCACACTGCACCGTACATCAGTTAAACTAGCAGATCCTTTTCACTCAGATTAAGATCTGTCCACATTAAGCAGATAATTAAAGCAAGTGAGGCTTTTTTGTATAGCAGAGCAATAAAATGGCGTTGAATTGAGTCATGGTTAAAAATGTATACCAATTTTTATGTGACATGTTATTTGTTATTCCCTTCCTTGACAGGAGTTTTCTAACTGTAAAATGCTTTCTTACGGCCTTTCCCAAAAAAGCTAATTATTACATAAAATGAAAGTAGATATCAACACAAGGAATTTACACAGTGATAGAAACATCTGGTTGTTACATATTGATAGAAGTTTGAAGTATGAACATCATATCCACTAATGACTTGCCTACACAACAGCACTTACATTCAGGCTAAGGTCAAACGCTACACCTCTACCAAAGCTTTTTGGTTGACACCTCTGGTCTTTTGGCTTTCCCAACACTATAGGAGGCCAGCTCCGGCTCAACCTAGTCCAAGATCAACACTATACTGTCAAAACAATGGTAGAAACTAAGAGAAGCTGGGATAGCTAAACATCTAAAAAGCTATAACATAATTTTGCAGACAAGGCGTGGAACATCTGAAGCTCATTTATACCTCTTCATTAAAAGAGCTTATTACTCAACATACCCAAAGAGCTAAATGAGAGGAGGGCAGGGGACTTTTATATTAATTTGCTGGAACTCTAGTTGAATCTAAAGAGAGTAAAATTAAGATGGGGGCCAAATCATGAAATCTTCCATGCGACTGGCAAGACGCCAAGCTTCGAGTGATGACATTATCACAATTTATCATGCTGTCCAGATACCAGGTCAAAGTTGTCCTCAAGTTGCAGGAGTCAGGCAAGATCTCTGTCGCCAGGATGTTCCCACGAAATCTGAGACTCCTCATATTGAACAAAGTGCAAAGATCTGATTAAACTTGTATTGACTAAATTATTGTATTTTAATTAGTTTTACAGCCATGTCTAGACTTTTCAGATGACTCATAAAGGTTTGAATGTGTAGAATTGTTTAAGTGAATTACAAATGTATATTTACAGGGATATTGAGAAATTCTGTTTGCTGGTATGCATTTTTATTAAATGTACTGTTATTGCTTAATTGTAATACATTTGTCTTTTGAAATAGAGACATCAGCATTCCTCGTACTTCAGATATTGTTGGGCAAAATGCTGCAAAGTAATTGTCTGTCAAGAGTATGCTTACACACTTAGAAAATATGCTTTGAGTCAAACTGTAAACCACTGATCCATGATGCATAATAATGAAATGTTGGAGCATCGATCGCTTAAATAAGCTCATGTTCTAATCCTCTTTGTTATTGCTAAATTTATCCTTTAAATTGTATAGTCCTTTAATTGTAATAGTACTGAGACTGCACTCGTGAAGGTAACAAATGACCTTCTAATGGCCTCAGACAAAGGTTTCGCATCCGTCCTGTTGCTTCTACATCTTAGTGCTGCTTTTGACACTATTGATCACTTCCTTCTCTTAGAGAGACTGGAAACCCATATTGGGCTACATGGACATGTTCTAGCCTGGTTTAAATCTTATTTAAATATCAGTACGTATGTGTGGATGGCCTACCCTCAGACAAATCAAAGGTATGTTTTGGTGTTCCTCAAGGCTCGGTTCTGGACCCATTACTGTTCTCACTATACAGTGGGGCAAAAAAGTATTTAGTCAGCCACCAATTGTGCAAGTTCTCCCACTTAAAAAGATGAGAGGCCTGTAATTTTCATCATAGGTACACTACAACTATGAGAGACAAAATTAAATTTTTCCTGAAAATCAAGTATTTCTCACAGAAATGTATTGCATTAACACATGTTTTGCTATACACATGTTTATTCCCTTTGTGTGTATTGGAACAAAACAAAAAAGCAAATTAGACATAATTGCACACAAAACCCCAAAAATGGGCTGGACCAAATTCTTGGCACCCTTTCAAAATTGTGGATAAATAAGATTGTTTCAAGCATGTGATGCTCCTTTAAACTTACCTGGGGCATGTAACAGGTGTGGGCAATATAAAAATCACACCTGAAAGCAGATAAAAAGGAGAGAAGTTGACTTAGACTGTGCATTGTGTGTCTGTGTGTACCACACTAAGCATGGAGAAGAGGAGAAGAGAACTGTCTGAGGACTTGAGAACCAAAATTGTGGAAAAATATCAACAATCTCAAGGTTTCAAGTCCATCTCCAGAGATCTAGATGTTCCTTTGTCCACAGTGCGCAGCATTATCAAGAAGTTTGCAACCCATGGCACTGTAGCTAATCTCCCTGGACGTGGACGGAAGAGAAACATTGAGGAAAGGTTGCAACGCAGGATAGTCCGGATGGTGGATAAGCAGCCCCAAACAAGTTCCAAAGAAATTCAAGCTGTCCTACAGGCTCAGGGTGCCTCAGTGTCAACACAAACTATCCGCTGACATTTTAATGAAATGAAAAGCTATGGCAGGAGACCCAGGCGGACCCCACCGCTGTCACAGATACATAAAAAAGCAAGACTACAGTTTGCCAAAATGTACTTGAGTAAGCCAAAATCCTTCTGGGAAAACGTCTTGTGGACAGATGAGACCAAGATAGAGCTTTTTAGTAAAGCACATCATTATACTGTTTACCGAAAACGGAATGAGGCCTACAAAGAAAAGAACACAGTACCTACAGTCAAATATGGTGGAGTTTCAAAGATGTCTATTTAAACTTAGCAAAACATCTATTTAAATGTTTTGCTGCCTCTGGCACTGGGTGCCTTGACTGTGTGCAAGGCATCATGAAATCTGAGAATTACCAAAGGATTTTGGCTCGCAATGTAGGGCCCAGTGTCAAAAAATGATCACAAGAACGGTGAGCAAAAATCCCAGAACCACACGGGGGACCTAGTGAATGACCTGCAGAGAGCTGGGACCAAAGTAACAAAGGCTACCATCAGTAACACACTACGCCGCCAGGGACTCAAATCCTGCAGTGCCAGATGTGTCTCCCTGCTTAAGCCAGTACATGTCCAGGCCCGTCTGAGGTTTGCTAGAGAGCATTTGGATGGTCCAGAAGAGGATTGGGAGAATGTCATATGGTCAGATGAAACCTTTTTGGTAAAAACTCAACTCGTCGTGTTTGAAGGAGAAAGAATGCTGAGTTGCATCCAAAGATCACCATACCTACTATGAAGCATGGGGGGGGGAACATCATGCTTTGCGGCTGTTTTTCTGCAAAGGGACCAGGACGACTGATCCGGGTAAAGGAAAGAATGAAAGGGCCATGTATCGTGAGATTCTGAGTGAAAACCTCCTTCCATCAGCAAGGGCATTGAAGATGAAACGTGGCTGGGTCTTTCAGCATGACAATGATTCCAAACACACCGCCCGGGCAACGAAGGTGTGGCTTCGTAAGAAGCATTTCAAGGTCCTGGAGTGGCATAGCCACTCCAGGATACTTTTTTGCCCCACTGTATATGCTACCTCTGGGTGATGTAATCCGGAATCACAATGTCAATTTTCACTGTTATGCTGATGACACCCAGTTGTATATTTGAATATGAAGCATGGATAAGCCCAGAAATTAGCTACTTTGGAAGCATGCGTTTCAGATATTAGGAAGTGGATGACAGAGACCTTCTTCCTTTTAAACTCAAGAAAAACAGAAAAGTATGTTTTAGGACCCAAGAAACAAAGAGCTTTGTTGGCAAATCTCACTGTGAACCTCCACGGCTGCATGTTCGTATCCCATAAAACTGTAAGAAACCTTGGCGTTACCCTTAACCCTGACCTCTCCTTAGATGAACATATAAAATCTGTCTCAAGAGTTGCTTATTTTCATCTTCGAAACATAGCAAAATGCTATGCTTTTGTTACTTCTAGATTATATTACTGCAATGCTTTTCTTTCTGATTACCCTGACAAAACAATAAATAAACTTAGTGCTGCACGAGGCTGCTAGAATCCTAACTAGAACAAACAAAATATTTACACTGGCTGCCGATTAGGATTAGGGATGATTTTAAGGTTTTATTGTTTACCTTTAAATCAATACTTGCTCCTACTTACCTCGCTGAAATGATCCAGCCATACATACCTACACGTAACCTTAGATCGCAAAATGCAGGCCTTTTAATTGTACCTAGAATTTCTATAGAAATTCATAGAGCTCCACTACTGTAGAATGATTTGCCAATCAAGGTTAGAAATGCAAGGTTAGCCCCTGTGCTGACAACTCCCCCTCCCCCATGTTGTCCCTGTCCTTGTCCATCTGGTCATGCTTCCGACCTGGACTAAGTTTAAATAGACTCTGGACTCAGCCCAAATGCATTTATTAATTATTACAATTTGTAATAATTAATATGTTCACCTGGCATAGCCAGAAGAGGACCGGTCAGCCCTCTGACCCTGGGTCCTCTCCAGGTTTCTTCCTAAATTTCGGCCTTCTTAGGGAGTTTTTCCTAGCCACTGAAATCCAACACTACTGTTGTTTGCTCCTTGGGGTTTAAGGCCGGGTGTCTCTGTAAAGCACTTTGTGACAACTGCTGGTGTAAAAAGGGCTTTATAAATAAATTTGATTTGATACTACTAGAAAGTTTTAGCTACCTTTCTAGCCTATGATCAATTCGATAATATTACATGACGTCCAGACCGTTGTGCAAGTCGAAATTCACGAACTGCAACTTGTCTAAACAATTTCCAACCATTACATTTTTAAGACCTCATAGAATGTTTTAACCTCCATACATTTCTATATAAAAATGGTGGTGGGCTAGCTCAAAGAGTATACTGATTAGCAAAAAGCACCATTGCTTTCCAGTGCTATTACATTTTGAACTTGAGAGGATTTACTTCTACGACCACTAGAAACCGATGGTTACTCTGGCAGAGCGACCACTTCTTCAATCTATGGTTGTTGATTATCTAGCATGTCTCAGAAATATTTTTTCTCGATGTTAGTGGCAAATCATTCTGCCATTACATTTAGCATTTTAATAATAAAAGACACATTTTTTGTTTTTTGCTGAAGTCAATCATGTTAAGCAGCTAATACTATCACATCACTTCTCTGGAATACAAAGCAGAATCATACTGCATAGGAGAGAGTGCTAACTACTGGACAGGCCTATTTTAAAATGTTGCCCAGAATGTAACTTAGTATTAAATACGTCTGTGTTTTTCCACAGACGTAGTTGTCAAGTTTGAAGATGATCCAGGAAATCAAATATAGCACGTTGTTCTTTTATAGATACATTCATAGGAGATTGCTCAATGTTATTTAAATAGTTTATTATTTATCAATTTTTTTGTCTGTCCAAATCGGGGGAAATAGGCCAATGTTAATGAGAGGGTCCATACAGTATAGTTTTGCAATTTTTCCCCTAAGACATCGTATCGATTCACTAACACGAATAATACACATTATAATAAGTTTCCTGTCTGTGTGTATACTAGCCTGAGTATGCCTAAAAGCACTGGTCCACTATACTCATGACGGGTAATCACTTCCACAGACACTGCTGTCCACATTCATGTTAGAACTGCTGGAAAAGTCTGTCTGACTTGGCCTTGATCAATCAATATGAAAATGTTGAATATACCCTGCATGATTGGAATTGATCCTATACGTGTCTTGTCAACCCAAACTGAGTAGCAGCTTTATGTTAATACGGGACTGACTGGGCAGAACAAAGCAGTTCTTGCTTCATATGTGACTCTTGCAGGAGCTAGCTGTTTGATTGAAGTTACATTTATTTTGGTACTGTGTGCACTTTTGTAAGTGCGTTCGCGGGCTCAGACAACGCAATGGGAGGTGTTAAATTCCAATGTCAAACTTCATAAATACCGCTATATTTGGGGCAACACCAAGCAGTATTTTGATTCGCTAATATAACACACACTTTACTCAGTAAGGTCGTTGATACGTTTACTTCCTAATAATCTACTTGGAATGGTTGTTGTCAGGCTCACTAATAATAATCTTTCTTGGCAATATATGCAAAACGATGCTGGAATCTCCTAATATTGCATTGTCTATATATATATATTTGTAAATCAATTTACAGAGAAATAAAGCTATGATGGCCTTTTTTACTTACTTTTGGGCATTCTCCTGGAGATAACTTGGCCAGTATATGGTTCATATCTTCCTCTAGTTCCGCCTTCCGTGTGAAAAAAAAAACCCAGGAATCAGCTGATAGACTATATGGTCACATGGTAAACGTGCTGGTGTATTGTTCATCTTTTGGAGAGGTTTGAATGGGAACATTTACTTGATAACCCCTCTGTTAAGCTAAACATTTCATGAAAACACTATATATTAGCTATAACCCCAAACGCAACAATGCAGTCGACAACGTGGCAATCTGGCTCATTGAGCCCGAACACTAAAAAGGATTGGGTACATAGTAACGGCCATTCGAAGCTTCATTACCGTTCTTCTAGCAGCAAGATATTATGCTAGCAGCGCTAAATCAGATTTGCTTTTTCAAATTAAAAGCCATCCTAGAAATTTATGGGACAATATAGTTAATCGAATCTGTACATTAATGTCCGTTCCAATGTTATTCTTGTCTGTTCTTTTTCACAGACTACATTAACTATATTTCCTTACAAATTTCAATGATGGCTTTTATTGTGATAAAGAAAATCTGAGTACTGCCAGCATAATATCCTGCTGCTAAAATAACGCTATATGAAGCCTCGAATGGCCATCACTAGGTACATCATTTACCCTACCTTTGATCAAAGAAATTATGGTTGTATTCGAGAGCATCAAAGCGACTCCATGAAACCACTAACTGACCTATGTAGAATTCATCTTGTATCATAAAAATAAATTACTCATTATAACGTGTAGATAAGTGATTCACAGTTTACCCACTATACATTCTGGTTTGGATCCTCTCAATAGGCCATTATTGAAAGGAATTAATGGAATGTCACATGCATGTTGGTAGGCTACTTGCAATAGTAAATCTAAGCACTTTGAAACCACTATTTCTTTAAATAAACCTCAATTTTCCACATAGTTCTACAGTCATTGCCCCTAACAAAAAAAACTGATTAATAATGAGCTGCTTAAAGTGTACCGATTATGACCAGAGTTTGCAGGTTTGGAAATGACAGACATGGATTACATTGATAGTATTTCGGGTAACATGGAGATGACAACCCTGAAAACAATGTGTAATTGCCATGCTTAGTGTAACAAACCATAAATTAAAGCAAATGACTAAAGATGACAAATTAGCAATTTTTCAGTTAAATTAATGTTTAGGAAAAGGGCATTTTGCTCAACTTTACACGCTAAAAAACGCAGAAAATCAATTTCTGGGATTTTTTCAGGCAGGAATATGACTTAGTGCCAGGGCAAGGTGGAGCTATTAATATATTGCTCACACCTGTCAAATCCTTCAGATCTCAAGAAGTGCACTGGGTGTATGGCTTAGGGGTCGATTAGGAAACCGTGCTTATTGAAGCATATGATTTCTCTAGTTATGTAAGGGATCATGCACGTTTTAGAGAAACGCCTTTCAGCCTTCCAGTGGAGCAGATTAACTCAGCTGAATATAAAGAATGTTCTTTCTCTACTGAAATTATAAAACTGTAAACATTATGGTGGTGCTTTCTTGTAGGCTACAATGCTGTCATAAAATTAGTTAATTGTCATTTTGAATGTAGCCAACTAAAGTCAATTTAATCTTGGTCCACTTGTTTGTTGACTGGCATATCCTAAACATGGGGGCTGCGACAAAAACACAGCTGACTCTACTGTACATCCCTAAGTAAGGAATGCCTGATTTGTTTCTAGACAGGGGACAAATAGATTTTTGATTTGGTTAAGATGTTTTATTGAAATTGTGTTCTGTGAAATATTTTTATATTAAAACACGCACTCAAAATAAATTATTTTAAGGTGACATTGGTTTTCTGTTGAGAAATATTTGAAAGAACTGAAATATGGGGCTTGTATAAGTATTCAAACCCTACAGACTTATATTTGGTAGAGCTACCTTTTGCTGCAACTGCTTTAAGTATTTTGGTAAGAGCATTTACACACAGTTTAAGAGTGATGTTGGTTCATTCTTTTCAGATGTTCTCCTAGTTAGTTGGATGATGCTTAATAGGATTGAGAACAGGACATTGACTGGGCCACTGCAGAATATTGTTCTTGAGTTAGTCCAACCTGGATTTAGCTTTGTGGTTAGGATCATTGTCCTGCAGACAAGTAATTTTCCACCTAAATATTTATTCTGGAGAACTGAAGCCAACTGTGCTCGCTGGGATATCCAAAACACTAGATATTATTTTTTACCCTTTTTCTCACCAAGAAAATTAATTGTGAAAACTGGGGGCTTATAGAGCACATGGGGTGAATCCTTATCAAGTAACATATTTAAAATTTTTATTTTTCTAATCTTTCAAAATAAAATGTCATCTTTTGCTTGATCATCCACAAGCCATAGGTAAATATATTTAGGAAGGACTGTCTAAACCGGGTGAGAATTGAAAGCAATCTCCCGTAAAAATGTATCGCGCTATTAATGGGTTTCACAAAAAGTAATCGCTCTACGACTGCCGTCTGACCAATCGCCTTGTGACATGAATAACAACTAAAAAGTATTTTGATCTGAGTCACAATTTACACGACACACTACGGGTTTGAATCTCTAGGACACAACCATGTGGGGTCTATCTACAAAACACGGCATTTCACCCTAGGGCGGAGCCTTAAGTCACAAGGATCGCAGGGTACATGGTGGTCCAGCGGTTTCCAAAAAAAGTCTCACGGTTTCCATGACAACATATTAACGACACAGACCGCGCTATCTCAGATTTTCTTTTTCAAAATAAAAGCCATCATTCAAATACACTGAACAAAATTATAAACGCAACACTTTGGTTTTTGCCCCCATTTATCATGATCTGAACTCAAAGATCTAAGACTTTCTTTATGTATACAAAAGACCAATTTCTCTCAAATATTGTTCACAAATCTGGTTTTCAGCTTCCAGGAATTGTGTACAGATCCTTTCATCATGCTGCAACATGAGGTGATGGTCATGGGTGAATTGCACAACAATGGGCCTCTGTGCATTCAAAATGCCATCAATAAAATGCACCTGTGTTCGTTGTCCATAACACATGCCTGCCCATACCATAACCCCACCGCCACCATGGGCAAATCGATCCACAACGCTGATATCAGCAAATCGCTCACCCACACGACACCATACACGTTGTCTGCCATCAGCCCTGTACAGTGAAAACCGGGATTCATCCGTGAAGAGAATACCTCTCCAAAGTGCCAGATGCCATCGAATGTGAGCATTTGCCCACTCAAGTCGATTACGACGACGAACTGCAGTCAGGTCGAGACCCCGATGAGGACCGATTGTTGCAGCAGCTGTCTGGGTGGCTGATCTCAGACAATCTTGGAGGTGAAGATGCTGGATGTGGAGGTCCTGGGATGGTGTGGTAACACATGGTCTGCAGTTGTGAGGCTGGTTGGATGTACTGCCAAATTCTCTGAAACGCCTTTGGAGACGGCTTATGGTAGAGAAATGAACATTCAAGTCACGGGCAACAGCACTGGTGGACATTCTTGCAGTCAGCATGCCAAATGCACGCTCCCTCAAAACTTGCGACATCTGTGGCATTGTGCTGTGTGATGGAACTCCACATTTTAGAGTGGCCTTTTATTGTGGCCAGCCTAAGGCACACCTGTGCAATAATCATGCTGTCTAATCAGCATCTTGATATGCCACACCTGGGAGGTGGATTATCTCGGGAAAGGAGAAGTGCTCACTAACACAGATTTAGACAGATTTGTGAACAATATTTGAGAGAAATAGGCCTTTTGTGTATTAAGAAAGTCTTAGATCTTTGAGTTCAGCTCATGATAAATGGGGGTAAAAACAAGTATATAATTAATTAGTTAACAATCTTGTCTGTCAATTTAGTCCGTCATTTGATGTTTAATGTACGTTCCAACATCTATATTGCCTTATATATTTCAATGATGGCTTTTATTGTGATAAAGAAAATCAGAGTGCTGCCAGCATAATATCCTGCTGCTAAAATAATGCTAATGAAGCCTTGTTTGGCCATCACTACTTCAGGGTGCAACACTAAACATTCTGAACACAACACAGCAGGGAGCACAACCCCTTCTTAATGATAAGCATGTTACATTAGTAAATTATAAACACGTAAATATATATTTAATGTGCAGTAAATTGTACACTCAGACATTCATTACTTGAATATTCCATATCCTAAAAACAAATACAGTTATGTTAAAAATGACAGACAAAATTATTTTGCTCAAAATGTTTATTATCCATCTTCAAATAACAGACAGCGAGAGAGGAAGGGAAGAATGCAGCCTATTTATTATTGCAGATTGTGTATACACTATTGCACACTTCTCATTGAAGGGATAACTATGGTTAGCATTGCTTAGGCTGTGGGATGACAGAAATTACATTTTTAAAAATCCATTCAGATTCAGGTCAATTTTGTTTGACCATAACAGTTAGCTATGTACCAGTACAAGCAGGGATAGCTTCAACTGCAGCTTCGGTAGCTATTCTATATAACGTTTAGTTGCTTAAAGTTCCATAGGCTCAAAAAAGTGCATTATATCAAAACCTGTCAGGCCTTGTTAAAAACCACGGTTCTTGTCAACAAAAGCATGTGGATAATCTCATTACCATCCAGGGGATATATTTTTCCTCACTATAATGTCTTTTTTCATATTACACCATTCATTCATTCATCCCATAAGAGATGTTTGTTTCATTTAGGCTTAGTTTAGTTTAGTTTTCATAGCCATGTTAATGTCATCAAGGCAAGGTCCTAACTTGGTAACATTTTATTTTGAGAGTCCCAAAAGTGCGTTTGTTAATGCTCTAGAGATTATCTACTGACTATCAGTAACATTTTTCTACTGACATCTACTAACCCTCACCCTAATGTTAACCTTCATCCTTCTTAACCCTAACATTAATCTTTATCCTCAACTTTCCAAAACCTGCCCCTAACCTTAACAAGCAGTTGCTTATCAACAGATATTTTGTTTAAAGTTTGGTGAAATTTTAATCATAGCATTAGTAGCTATAGAACATCACACAATGAGGTATAATTCTCAAGTCTGTGATAATGCTTAAAATAATAGTGACATCACCAGCTATGAAAGTTATGAGTTATGAAAAATAATATTTGTTTTAGGTAACATAGAAAATACAAACCTGTCTTCTTGCATGATTAGCCTGCATAGCAATTTATTTCGTAATTTTAGTTTATGGTAGATGCTTTACCCAGAATAGCAGGCATTTTGTTGGATGCATATAGTGCTACTTTCTCAAGCAGTTATTGAAGGAAGAACTGTTGTATTACATATTGCATTAGTCTCTGTGCTACATATTACTTTTTTGAAGGGAAAACTGTCTTGTCTAATTGTAGAACCTCAATTGGCCAAATGGTTTTGATGCCAGTTCATCTTGCCAATTAAACCTAAGAATACAAACTGCTAGATACTATTCTAAAAATATAATATAAGCATTATGTAAAATTCTCAAAAAGCCATAACAAGTAAATAAAGTTGTATGTACTAAATAACATAAGCTTTGTTAACTGCACTCAAAAGTCTTGTGATATGAAATGTTACTAACATATGAGTTAGTTCCACTTTATAATTTTTGTTCTACTGACCTTTGTAGTTTTTAATCATCAATACTGAATTAATGTAATGAGTTAGACAGTTACTTTTTACAGTGTATATATTTACGCAGTTATAAAATACGGAGGTGGTGTACACCTCCGAATAAAGCAGACCTTAATCTAAGTGGATCCCAATTTATTTTTATAGGTTAATTAATTAGGACTGACCCATCGCTCACGATCGCTCCTTGTCCACGCAGTAACCACGCCCACTACGATTTAACGCGGGTGAGATGCCGTGTGTCTAGCGCGGTGTAATGACAGTATCTTTGCTACAGCAGCCCAGGTCCACCATCTTTGGTTTTAGTAGCGCGAATATCTTTTGTCCACAACTGTAAAGTTGTACATTTGTCACCATCGCTTCTTGTCCCCGCCGTTATTCTCTAGTAAAAACTGTACATGAAGGTGTAAAGAGCAGCGTAACCTGAATAAACCACGCCCACTGCGATTTAAGGCGGGTGACATGCCGTGTCTCTAGTGCGGTCTAGAGACACCCATATATATTTGCAACAGCAGTCCAGCTCCACCATCTTTGGTTATAGTAACGCGGAGATCGTTTTTTTCGCCACTGTAAATTTCCCGAGCGAACATTCGTATGTAGACAATGTGACAACTACGGATTGTATTTTGTATTCACGACACTCTTCTGTTGGAGATCGGACAATGAGTGGTGCTAACGGTACCGGGTGAGTTCTTGTCACATGATTTCTTGCAACTTCGGTAGTAGCCTACACCGGAGGGCACAATAAACCAACCAAGTTATAGCGGTAGAAACAAAAAGGTCCCTGATTCTTTATGCTACATTTTGCTCAAATCAACGGTAAATATCAAAGACACAAAACTAGGATTAGCATACTTACTCTGTCGTTGTAGTTTACTAAACTGTATTTCCGGTAAGAGCCCTTGTATGTATTTGTTTAATACATTTTGCCCCCAAGGCATTGCTTGGCATTATCTGAAAATGTTTTTTGCTCAAGTGATAAATATATAATCTGACCTCTGGATATGTTGCACGCTCTTGAATGCCGGAGCAGATCTGCTCAACAGAATACAATGTAGTGTTTGATATTGATACAAGATCATAATTTTTCTTGGAAAGTAGGTACACAGCAGAAAAACCTGTTCCTTGAACTACAGACAAGGAGTGTATTCATTCTGCCAAACTGAACGTTTAGTTGCGAAATATTTCGCAAAACGTAGATTTGCTAATTTCTTCAAAAGCTCTTAAATAGGAACTTGGCATCGTCATTATCATATCAATATTCTTGTATTGAAAATTGAGCAGGCCAGAGAAACCTGGACACCCAGCTTGGTACACTACAGTAATTGGCTAATGTATGCTACGACTTCTCTCTGAATGCATTTAGATTACTAAACGACAACCTCTTGCTCGTTGTAGCAACCGTTCTAATCTCAAGAAACAGTTTGTTCTATAATTTTATTCCATCTTAACTTGCATTAGGGAACGTTCAGTCCACTTGCTAGGCTACATTTGAAGACTGATACTGTAGACAACAATTGCTAGTTGATTGGCCTATAGATACTGTAAATAACAAATACATGTGCCAAATACAATTGGCACTGATTATCAGATCTTCAACCAAAACCTAATATTAGATAAAAGGGCGTTATTAAACAACAACTTTTCATATATTTATTATAGAAATGTTTGCAACATTCAATGCCAAACATTTCCTGTAGTTGTTGATGAGCATCTCATAGCACTATGGAGGAACTTTGGCCCACTGACATCTAGTTTCAGGTCTTGTTGCAACATCTCATTTTGGTTCATGTCAGGAGTTTGTCTAGGCCATTTAAAAAAATATATATTTATATATTGTTCCTCATAAAAATCTACATCAAACATATTTTTGCCCAGTGATTTTGTTATGGTGGATTCAGGAACACTGATGTAAGCTGAGGAAAAGAAAATGCTGGCAGATCCTTGCATGTTGTTGTAGGATGTTTTTGTGACTGTCTGGATGATTTATACTTTGTTTTGGGAGTCATTTGGATGGACTGCCACTACTGTCTCAGACTTTCTCCATTCAGACATTATGGATCTGGCTGTGTTTTGTTGGGGCCACAGAGAAATAAGAAAGGAAAGGTTCACAAAGCCAGTCTTTGAAACCTATGCATTGACAAGTCTTATGATGAGGATTAAGTCTGACACTCCTTCACATCTTCCAAATTTTGGGGTGTTATAGGATTATTTTATAATATTTTTTTTGCCATCAGTCTACACAGAATACCTCAATGACATAGCAAAAACACATTTAGAAATTTGTGCAGATTAATTGAAAAAGAAAAACCCTTGAATGATGTTTTACACTACTTGCAAGTGCACTTAACCAAGCAAGAGAGAGTGATGAAGATCAGAGTCAGCTAATTTGCTACAGAGATCACTTACTAGCTACATGGCTTGCAAGTCTGAGCAATGAGGTATACGTTTGACACAAAATGGTTACATTTGTCACTTTGTGACCACCAGTGTTAGACATGTTACTACTGTTTGCATTGAAGGGCCAAGAGGGGAGCTTTTGTTTATTGGACTGGGTCTTAAGATCATTGGAGATGGTTTGTTAGGGATTCAAACCACCTAAGGGAAATTGCTTAGGTGGCTGTTCACTTGTGAATTGAGTCCAGCCCAAATTGTGCCCCAGTGCCTCCTGTGTCATTTGATCATCAGTGCTGAGGGCATAAATACAACCATACAATCCAAAACTCGATTTATCAAAGACTGACATACACTGGTGAGCCAAAACATTATGACCACTCAAAGTGAAGCGAATAACATCAATCATCTCCTAACAAGGGCACATCAAGGGTCTGGGTAGATTACATGGTAAGCTAGCAATCAGTTCTCGTAGTCAGTGTGTTGGATGCATGAGAAATGGGCAAAGGCCAAATTGTTATGGCCAGGCGACTGGGTCAGAGTGTCTTTGAAACAGCAAGGCTTGTGTGGTGCTCCCAGTCAGCAGTGGTGAGTACCTACCGACAGTGGTCCGAGGAGGGACAAAACACAACTGGCGACAGGGTGCACCCAATGCTCATTGATGCGTGAGGGCAATGAAGGCTATCCCGTCTGGTCGGAACTGACAGATGTCTACTGTGGGAAAAGTTACAGAAAATTGTAATGATTGTTACGGGAGGAATATGTCACAACACGCAGTGCGTTGCACCATGCTGCTTATGGGGCAGCATAGCCACAGACTGGTCAGAGTGCCCATGATGTCCTCTGTCCACTGTTGAAAGGGCCTACAATGGGCACGCAAGCATCGTAACTGGACGCTGTAGCAGTGGAAAGTTGCTTGGTCCGATGTGTCTCGGTTTCTTTTACATCATGTGGACGGCCGTGTGCAGGTGCAGCGTTTACCTGGGGAAGTTGTAGTATCAGGATGCACTGTGGGAAGATGACAATCTGGTGGTGGGAGTGTGATGCTTGGAAACCCAGGGTCCTGCCATACATGTGGACATCAATTTGACACTTGCCATCTACCTAAACAACATTGCAGACCAGGAACACCCCTCCATGTCAATGGTATTCCCTGATGGCAGTGGCCTCTTTCAGCAGGATAATGCGCCCTGCCATTTGCTTTATTTGTGTTTCTGTTTCTCAGTTCTATTTTAACTTTTCGTCTAGAGCTATGGAGTGCTATGTTCCTGGTAAAGTATTATGTTTCCACTATGGTTTGTGCATTCCTTCTAGTTCCTCTTGAATTGACTGTTTCTGTTTTACTTCCCCAGCTTGACCAAATTGAAATGCCTCATAATTCACACAACTTTAGATAGTTGTAAGCTACCGCTGGGTCTCATGCACCAAAAAAGCCGTTTCTATTTGCCATTTGACACAAAAACAGCAGTAAGAGACAATTTGGAATAGCTAGTGTTTCTTTGTTTTGGGTTTACAGATATTTTTTACCTATCCTGTGGGTTTCATAATTCCAGATCATTGAGTTTGGTTGCTCATAAACATGTTTTAATGTCATTAACTCTTCTCAACAAGGATATGTGATGGTTCTCAAGATGTTTGCTTTGAGTTTTTACATTCACTGGGGACATTTCTTTTGAAAAGGAAAAAAAAATATTGCTTCATATTTTCAAAAGCTTTATAGGTAAAGGTTAAAGTGGGGACATTCATTAGAGGAATGTGGAATATCCCATGTATAATGGGTGTTATTAAAAAAAATATATCCAAAGCGACGGGAGAAATGTTCATAGATGGTGTATTTGTCACCTAAGCTTGATGTATACTTTTTGGGAGGAAACAGGAGCACCACCACCAATCGGCTTACACCACTGCACACACGCGTTGTTATTATGACAGCTTGTGTAACCATGTCAGTAAATCACTGCCACCTAAACACACATCTGATTTCATCAGTTGTTGCTGGGCAATTGATTCCATTTTCAATGTCCAATATTGAATATGAGGTTAAATTTCAATAACAAAAGTGTTGTGAATTAGAGTAATTCCTCTTTTTTAAAATTTTTTTTATGAACTATGATCCAGAGGAACCAACATTAAAATGCACAATTTTCACTGATTAATATCCGTGTCATGATATGACATGAAAAGTCTACACTAGTGGACCTTCCAGCTAAGCAGAAAGAAAATGTAACTATGTAACTGACCTTTGTGCTTATAGTAAGTAGTCTAACGATTTCTGAAAATGAAGAAGTCAGTAGTCGCATGTCATCAACCCCCAAATTGGTTTTAAGAATAAACTGGCATATCTTTTCAACTAGTCAACAGCTTTATGATTAGGTGAAGTTCACCTTGATGTATATTTTTGAACTTTTCTCTTTCAGAAGAATGTCCCTTTGAGGGTCCCAATAGTAGAAGCGGACCAGGTTTGGCCAACCAGGCTCTGGGAGGGGACCGAGTTCCATTGGGCCTATGGAACAATTTTACTGGGTCAGACGCCGCTGGCGGCAGCTGATATCTGGTCGAGGGTTGTACTCTGCCCCTGCCTCCCAACCCACCAAGAGTTCCCCAGAGCTGCACAACACAGAGCGGCTCCCTGGCAAACGGAGGACAGTGGTCGCTCGACACGGGTCCCACCAACATGAGTACCACAATATTTCCAAAGGATACCACGGTAACCGCATCCGGACCACCAAGTACAGCCTGCTGACCTTCATTCCCATGAACCTGTTCCAGCAGTTTCACAGGTAAGGATGGGCAGGTGCTGATATTAGAAAGGGAAAAAAACATAAAAAAGGACCCCCCCCCCCCCCCCCCCCCCCCGCCAAATAGTGGCTGTAGCGCACACAAGTGTACAAACAGCCTTGAAAGTTGTGGGATTCATCAAACCTCTTTCTCCCAGGACGGCTAATCTGTATTTCCTGTTCCTGGTGATGCTGAACTGGGTCCCAGTTGTGGAGGCCTTCCAGAAGGAGATCACCATGATTCCCCTGGTAGTCGTGCTCATTGTCATTGCCATAAAGGATGCCCTGGAGGATTACCGCCGCTATCGCTTTGACCAGAAGATCAACAACAACATTGCCTCTGTGTACAGCGGGTGAGTGGGTAGGACTACAGTGGCCAGGGTTTATGGTTTTCAGTTAACAGATCAGTCGCCAAGTTGTTACATAGTTCTTCATTTCGTTTAGGCTAATTATGGATTTGAGTGTTTCTGGTTATTACAGAATGCACAAGCATAATGTGTAAAGTAAATTCATTTATTTTTGTATTTTTCCAGGGTGGGAATAGATCAGCTTAAGCATCATACACATTAGCATATAATATTTCTTGCATTATTTCTAATACATTTTTATTGTTTTAAATGAAAGCCCATGACCAGTGTTACGTGTTTCTTTAAAATGGTTTTCCACTTTCCCAACCAGATCTCACCTCTAAATCTCCACTGTGCACAGATCAGCCCATCTTTCCCAATATATTATCATGTTATTTCCTTTAGCTGGACATTGCTCAATTCTGCATTGGTGTCTCAAGAGGTTCTTAAACCTCCTGTACAAATCTGTATCATATCTGCCAATAATGCCCCAAAATGCAACATTTACCCAGGAGCAAGCACACGTTTCCTATTGCCTGAACATGGCCAACAGTACATTGTAGGACTGGACTATTAATTAGCCACCTAGTATGCTTTGTAATTAAACAGTTATCTTATCATTGACCTAAAGCCCATTCCTGTCAAACTTTTTAACCTTAAATGAAACGTACATTGTTAGTTTTGGTTAGGACATTTTGGTCTGTCAATAAATGTTGATTTCATTTCCTGTATCCCCTTCCTTGTGGAAAGTCTGTTATAGTTATCTGCAAGGATCTGCTCAATCCTGAATCAATACTTAAATGTATCAGAAGAAACCATATATAAACAAGATCCAGAAACGCTGCCGCCTTCTCTGGGCTCATTTAAGATGGACTGTGGCGAAGTGGAAAACTGTCCTGTGGTCTGACAAATCAAAATTTGAAATTGTTTTTGGGAATCATGGACGGCGCATCCTCTAGGCCAAAGAGGAGAGGGACCATCTGGCTTGTTATCAGAGCACGGTTCAAAAGCCAGCATCCATGACGGTTCGGGGGTGCATTAGTGCACATGACATGGGTGACTTGCACATATGTGAAGGCACCGTTAATGCTGAACAATATATACAGGTTTTGGAGTAACATATGCTGCCATCCAGACGGCAAGACAATGCCAAACCACATTCTGCACATATTACAACAGCATGGCACCGTAGTAAGAGTCCGGGTGCTAAACTGGCCTGCCTGCATTCCGGACATGTCCCCTACTGAAAACATTTGGCGCATTATGACATGAAAAACATGACAAAGGACACCCCCGAACTGTTGAGCAGCTGCAATCCAATATCAAGCAAGAATGGAAATACATTTCACTTTCAAAACTACAGCAATTGGTCTCCTCAGTTTTCAAATGGTTACAGAGTAATGTTAAAGAAGAGCAGACGCAACACAGTTGTAAACATGCCCGTCCCAACTTTTTTAAAACGGGTTGTTGGCTAATTCAAAATGGGCATGTATTTTTCCAAAAACAATAATATTTCGCAGTTTCAACATTTGATAGTTGTCTTTGTACTATTTTCAATCAAATTTAGGGATTTGCACATCATTGTATTCGGTATATATTTACTTTATACATAGCGTCCCAACTTTTTGGGGGGAAACAGGATTGTAATTTACTCTACATCCTACAGTTCTGTATTATCATCCCAAACTGTATTGCCCCACTCACAAAGAAAGCCAGAAGCTGAGGAGAGATCATCCTTACATGGGATCTCATATTAATATTATGGTAGAACCAGTCTGTTACTGAATGTGTTATTCAAAGCACCATACAACCACCAAAATAATCAGTGAGGTTGCTAATTATATTGAATTTGATGTGCCTCCAGGTTTTCATGCTCTTTCTTTGGTAGTCATAAAAGTTAGACAGTGAGTTGATGATGTAAAGGAGTGCGGAGGAGTGGCTTTCTTGGTTTGAAAAGAGTAGTGCTGGAAAGAAACTCCCCTCCATAACAGAAGGCGGGATCTTCCCGTAAAGCAACTATCTTTTCTCTATCTGTACTTCACCTTTGCTACTTAACAACCATGGATTGTGATAGATGACAGTTAAACAAAGTGGGCATGTGAGTCAACAGGAAATATTGGTCTATCTCTAGTTGCTGGAAATGTTCGAGAGGTATACAAAGCTGTGATTTTAGTCCAGTTGACAAGTGAGAAAACCCTCTGGATTTTGAAGCAGTTGAAATCTTTGGAGTCATGGATAGCTTGAAGCAGCCTGTCTTAGGACCAAGTTCCAGGCAAAAGGACCCCTTGGGGAGGAAGAGGACAGTGGTGTCCTCCCTCACAAAGGATGAAGAACTGAAAGAAGTTCTAAAGTCATACAGCTTTAACTAGGTGACCACCACCAAGTACCATCTCCTCTAATTTGTCCCAAAGAACCATTGAACAACTCCATCGCTTCGCCAATTTCTATTTCCTATTCCTGGCAGCTCTGAACTTTGTTCCAGTGGTCAATGCCTTAAATTGGCTAATAGGCAAACAAACACTATATTAATATTGTTTGCTTTTATTAGCACACTGCTAGTCTTAACATTCAGGAACAGGTTCAACTACTGATAGCAATATTAACTTTAAAATTGTGTGTTTACAATTTGTGGATAAGTTTGAGGTAAATGATCAAATCTCGCAACTGCTGTACTTGAACAAGTAAAAGAAAAAACTGTCGGTCTGCAGCTGCACCTTTTAAGGCTTTTATGTATATATATCCCAGTTACTGCCTGGAAAGGGTGGATTATAATCAGATGATTGATTAACCTTGAAGTATATAATCGCATTTGAGACAGTCTTCCATAATACTTAAAAGTTCTGTATTTCTTTTGGAGGATGGTGTTCAGCCCAAAACCCTGTTTAGACAAATTGTTACCATTATTTTGTCAGTTAACTAGTTCAGGGTTGTCTGAAATGCATGTTCATTTTGGAATCTGTTGTTTGTGGTGCTGATCCCAATAGTTTAGTTAATTGGTAAAGTGTTTTCCCACACACATTGGCTTTAGACTTTTTTAAAGATCACAAACCAAAATATAAACATGGTGTCTTTAGTTTTTGCAATGTGTAAAATGCACCATATCTGTGTAAAGTACATTACATCACCATGTCTGTGTTCAGGAATATAATTGCTTGTTTAGGCGATATGATTCCTTGATTGTGCAAATGCTGTTCATATTTGTCAAGTCTTTTATTCTCCAGCAACATTTCAACCACAGAGGGTTTTTCAATGCCGTTTCAATACGGTTTATTTTGTGGTCTTTTTACCATAGGAAGCACCAGACATATGTGGACCAACATTGGCAGGAAGTCCGTGTGGGAGACTTTGTCCGTCTCTCCTGTAATGAGATCATCCCTGCCGACATGCTGCTGTTGTACTCCTCAGACCCTCATGGCGTCTGCTACATAGAGACCGCTAACCTGGATGGGGAGACAAACCTCAAACAGAGAGAGGTGGTCAGAGACCTACCACAACAGGTATGAGGCCCTTGACGCTCCTGTCTGATTTTCCGATTTTCTTGATTCTGGGTATTTTGGGACATCAAAGGAACTGTGGCGCTGTTGCACTTTCTTCTGGCACAAATTAATATGAATCTATATTTACAAACAATTGCCCCACCACAACATTTCACATTAATATTTTTTAGTTATTTTAATTATGAAGAGGAGGGGCAGAGGCTAAAATTGGATTGAGTCTATAAGATGAAATATTGTCCTCTGCTCCTATGTGGCGTAGTGGTCTAAGGCACTCTTTCATGGTGACATGTCCTCACCATCCTCCTAGGCTTGAGATTTACTGAGCTGAAAGAGAGACATCTAGATACAATTCAAAATCACCAAAGCAGTGAGAGGGCAAAGACAGGAAAAAAAAACATGAAAAAATATTAATGAATTTCGAAAAGGTACCTTAAAAAAATTCTAAAAGCAATGTAAAAAATACTTAGTAGGAGTTGACTTTATAATAGTAGAGTGTGTATCATCTGTTTCAGTGTTCCGAATTGACTCCAGAGAACTTCCACGGCCGTATTGAATGTGAGAACCCCAACAATGACCTCAGCCGGTTTCGAGGTTACGTGTAAGTCTCATTTTTGTTTTTTTACTACAAACACTGGATGGATACATACTAAATGATATAAACGTCATAAATAAATATGTTAATGTACAGAAACATGGTGTGAGATTCATATCAGGCCTTATCCCCTTCATCAGCCAACCAGGCATCACCTAATCCTATCCCCAGCTCAAGCCTGATTTCCTTGTGCTAAGCTCTAATAGAACACAGTTCGACCAGCTGAATGAGATATCTTTTCAATTCGACTCATAGAATCAACAGAAAAGTTCAGTAGTGTAGGCTTCTCTGTACCCTAAATGCAGTAGAGGATAAACGGAACAATTTCGCAAAGATCTGTAACCAAAAACATGCATTTAACCCAATAGAATGGAGCTGCTTTGTGTTGCAGCCTTGGGCACATTTGATGTAGTTTGAATAACCATTTCCTGGGTGTTTGTTCGTGTGGTACATGCACCACTATAACAAAACTATATTTGCATGAGTAGCCAGTGTTTCTGTGAGTGAGGGAGCAAGTTAGTTTTAGGTTTAGGGATTTGAGAGAGAGACAGAGCGTATATGTAACATCTGAACATTTAAGTAGAGGTGGTTTTACAAGTGTATTCCATTTACTGCCACAATGACATGCAGATCATTCAGATTTTATTCCTGCCCAATCACAGGTAGGACATTGTGTAAGCAATGAAAATGAGAAATTATTTCCTGGGGGGTGGGGCGGACAGAACTACGCACTATAGGTATTAATGGTCTTTGCCTTGGTATATCATGTGATTTAAATGTTCTTATTGTGAAAATAAGCATTTTCAGTTTTTTTTTTTCAGTTTCTTTCCAAAAAAGGAAATGCTCTTTTCGGTCCGTCATCAATTTTCCTGTGATCCTGTTTGTTTCAGGGAGCATCCCAGTAAGGTTCGAGTGGGTTTACACAACAACAACCTGCTGCTGCGGAGCTGCACAGTCCGCAACACAGAGACAGTCATTGGCATCGTGGTCTATGCAGGTTAGAGGGTGAATACGGATCTGTCCCCAGGTCTGACTCACGCTTGGATTTCCGGTATCCCATTATCCAGCTGTTGGTTTTCCTCATATATTCTATTGCACCGGCTGACACCTAGGTACCCTAACAAAATGGACCGTGGTACTACAGTATGTGATTCTACAGTAACTGCAAATTATTGGCAATGGAAAAGGCTGTGTAAAATAAACAACCGCAGTAATGAGCTATACTGTAATTTGGAATATATTGTACATACTTGTACAAACCCGATTCCAAAAAAGTTAGGACACTGTACAAATTGTGAGTAAAAAAGGAATGGAATAATTTACAAATCTCAAACTTATATTTAATTCACAATAGAATATAGATAACATATCGAATGTTCAAAGTGAGACATTTTGTAATGTCATGCCAAATATTGGCTCATTTTGGATTTCATGAGAGCTACACATTCCAAATAAGTTGGGACAGGTAGCAATAAGAGGCCGGAAAAGTTAAATCTACAGATAAGGAACAGCTGGAGGACCAATTTGCAACTTATTATGTCAATTGGCAACATGATTGGGTATAAAAAGAGGCTCTCAGAGTGGCCGTGTCTCTCAGAAGTCAAGATGGGCAGAGGATCACCAATTCCCCCAATGCTGCGGCAACAAATTGTGGAGCAATATCAGAAAGGAGTTTCTCAGGGAAAATTGCAAAGAGTTTGAAGTTATCATCATCTGCAGTGCATAATATCATCCAAAGATTCAGAGAATCTGGAACAATCTCTGTGCATAAGGGTCAAGGCCGAAAAACCATACTGGATGCCTGTGATCTTCGGGCCCTCAGACGGCACTGCATCACATACAGGAATGATACTGTAATGGAAATCACAACATGGGCGTATCTAAACAGGATACAGAAGCGCAGGCGTTTTCTCTGGGCCAAGGATTATTTAAAATGGACTGTGGCAAAGTGGAAAAGTGTTCTGTGGTCAGACAAATCAAAATTTGAAAAACTGGGACGCCATGTCATCCGGACTAAAGAGGACAAGGACAACCCAAGTTGTTATCAGCGCTCAGTTCAGAAGCCTGCATCTCTGATGGTATGGGGTTGCATGAGTGCGTGTGGTATGGGCAGCTTACACATCTGGAAAGGCACCATCAATGCTGACAGTTATATCCAAGTTCTAGAACAACATATGCTCCCATCCAGACGTCGTCTCTTTCATGGAAGACCTTGCATTTTCCAACATGACAATGCCAGACCACATACTGCATCAATTACAATGTCATGTCCGCATAGAAGAAGGATCTGGGTACTGAAATGGCCAGCCTGCAGCCCAGATCTTTCACCCACAGAAAACATTTGCGACATCATAAAGAGGAAGGTGCGACAAAGAATACCTAAGACAGTTGAACAACTAGAAGCCTGTATTAGACAAGAATGGGACAACATTCCTATTCATAAACTTGAGCACCTTGTCTCCTCAGTCCCCAGATGATTGCAGTCTGTTATAAAAAGAAGAGGGGATGCCACACAGTGGTAAACATGGCCTTGTCCCAACTTTTTTGAGATGTGTTGATTCCATGAAATGTAAAATCAACTTATTTTTCCCTTACAGTGATACATTTTCTCAGTTTAAACATTTGATATGTCATCTATGTTGTATTCTGAATAAAATATTGAAATTTGAAACTTCCACATCATTGCATTCTGTTTTTATTCACAATTGTACAGTGTTGGGTTTGTATATTAATGACTTCAATGGAATCAATCAAAATATATAAATATCTGAAATTATATTGATTCATAATTTAGCAAAGAGTAGAGTGTCAAAATTATTTGCAGCATAGTTTTCAGTACTTGGTTCACCTTCCCGTTGCAAGGATTGCAGTACAGAACGTTTTCTTATAATTTTGTCTAGTATTGGAGACCACATTGGGAGGTACCTCAGACAAGGTCTCCATGCAGAATCTATCCAGATTATTGTATGAATTCAATTAAAACCATTGGTTTTGGGATTCAACTCCGGAAACTGGGTAAAACACGTGGGTAAAACATCCAAGAATTCTAGCTCATACAGACAGAAAGCGTTGCAAAATAAATTGTATATCTAAATCAAACCAGTCAACTAGACCAGTTCATTTGTGAAATTTCATAGACAATTATATTATTTGAGCATTTCTTCAGTTGGTTTATGACTCTTAACCGAATTAAAGCAAAAATATTAAAACCAAAATTAACATTTTATCATAAATTTGAAAGGAGATGGGGTTTGCGTTTTATCTTATGTACATGGGGATTTCAATATTGTTTGTTTAAATAAAAAGTAAACTTTCAAATGTGAAGAAAGTTCTTAAACAAATAATTAAACAAATCTCTGGATGTTCTATATATTAAGGAGTTAATGTTTTGAGAAAAATATTGTTCAAAGATTGCTATTTTAAGAAAGTAGGTAAGACCATTTTATTGGGGACAGAGCATTTCCAGAAGTTGAGCATGGAAAGGAATAATTGTGGAAATATTTTTAAAATTCCAAAGACCATTGGAAATTAATTACCATTGAACATTCCCCTAAATGTAATTTGTATTTTAAACTTTTTGTTCAACGCCTTAAAATACCATAGAAATACAAAATCAATTAAGTTTGATTTGATTACCGGTTTGTTTCATATTCATTTATGATTTGGTTTGTGTTTTTTATGTAGTTGAAAGCAAATTTGATCTGTACATATTTGTACAGCCGAAGTTATTATGTGATCTTGAACACAGGTCATGAGACGAAAGCCATGATGAACAACAGTGGGCCGCGGTATAAACGCAGTAAACTGGAGCGCAGGCTGAACGTGGATGTGCTCTGGAGCGTTGTCCTTCTGGTCATCATGTGTCTGACTACAGCTATAGGTCAGTACTGATCCCTTAGTGCTGTATATTAAACACATCTTTACAAATATGTGTATTGGCTAACCAAATATATGAAAGGCCTGGTTATTGTTTCCTGCCACACAGGTATAGTTGTAAAAATAAGATATATTTTATATATCATTCTGTGCCCACAGGCCATGGTCTCTGGCTCAGCAACCTGAAGGAAGCTCCGTTTCTTATCACAGACAGTGTATCTCCTGCCCTGGCTGGCTTCTACCTGTTCTGGACCATGATCATAGTACTACAGGTAACACATTGAATTGCATAGCCCTCTCTGATAGCACATTTTAGTTTTTGCCAATGTTTACCTTTTGTTTACTAACCTGTAAAATTGTTTTGAGTTGGTCATATTATGGATCATATGAAGTTTTCAAAAAAGTTTGAATAAAGTGGCCTGTACTGCTATGGTATGTAGAAATTAATCAGTCAAAAATAAGTAATTAGGAAAAAGGTGTGGGCGACCCGTAACGATTGCTATAGCAGTGGTTCTCAAATGTCTCATGGGGACCCCCAGTTGTCTACATTTTGTTGCAGCCCTGAACTAGCTCATCTGAATCAAGTAACTACTTCATAATTATTAGAAATGTTGATTCAGGTGTGCTAGCTTTTGAATACATCAATACATTGAATGGCTGTGGGGACCTTTTCATGACTCTCTTGTCTTTTCTGGAAACATTTACTCTAATCAAACATTGCATTCCACAAGCCCTATGTAACGCTAAACATGAATGCTTTATACCGACAGATTTTTATGAACCAGTAAAAAAAAACAAAAAAAAAACAGGGAGTCTGTGTTTATTACCACAAACACAGATCATGATGTCAGGCTGCATTTGCAGGTGACTTTCTTGGAAAGTCCGAACTTCGTGGGATTAATTTGAGATATATTCCATTCTCTCCTTGACAGGTACTCATCCCCATCTCCCTGTACGTGTCAGTCGAGGTTGTCAAACTAGGTCAGATCTTCTTCATCCAGAACGACAAGGACTTCTATAATGAGAACTTAGATTCCAGGATCCAGTGTCGGGCCCTGAACATCACAGAGGATTTGGGTCAGATCCAGTATTTGTTCTCAGACAAGACTGGTACACTGACAGAGAACAAGATGGTGTTCCGTCGCTGCACAATTGCTGGGGTGGAGTACCCCCACGAGGAAAATGGTGAGAAGTCGAATGTCATTTTTCTACAGTTTACATGAAGGGCAAATGATTGTGTTGTAATGTTTAACAGCCTGAAATGTAACACAATGAATCAGACATGTCTTCGCTCCCTGTCTATACTTCTGGCAGCACGGAGGCTTGAAGTATACGAGCAGGAGGACGAGGCAATGGGTCGCTCCCAGACGCTCAAGTCACGTACCAGCGCCAAGTCCCTGAGCTGCAAGTCCCTGAGCTGTAACCGCAGCTCTCTGTCCCTGCAAACCCTGACGGGCTACCCTGAGGAGGAGCAAGAGCCCCCCAGCCCCACCCTGCATCAACAGAGCCCCTTTAGCAGCCCAATGGTAAGGCCCGTACGCACAATGTCTGTTAATACATTTTGCATCGCCTCCGGGGATGAAGGTTTTTGTTGAAACCAAGCAACGAGACACCTGTTGTAGCTAATAAAACGACTTCTCTTCCTCTAGGAGAAGCATGTAGCCCCAGACCGGCTTCTAGTGCAGAAGCTGAACTGTCTGTCCTCTCCACTATTTCTTTTGAGGGATGCCAGTATGGAGCTCACCTACATAGTGGACTTCTTTATGGCCCTGGCCATCTGCAACACGGTGGTGGTGTCCTCACCCAACCAACCCCGCCATGTGGTATGCAACATAGTGTTATCCTCATGAAAGGAGATAGACGTCTGCAATGTTTTAATTCTGAAACACTGTCAATGCATAGGGGGAAGGCAGACTCTAAATGGAGCAGAAATGTAAATCTCAGACCAGCATTGGTGCTAATTCTATGCATCCGATGTTGCCAATTGCATTCCCAGGTCAAGGTGCCTGAGGTCTCCCCTACCAAGCTCAAATCTCTGGATGAAATAAAGATGCTTTTCCAGCGTTTTGGCCTTCCCCGCTTCTCTGCACTCTCTCCTCCCCACAATACAGGGAGCCCTCGCAGCTTTACCCGCAAGTACTTTACCAGGAGAAAAGCAACCTCCTTCAGTCCCACGCCCACCCCTTCCAAGAATGGTATAGAGCCAGGTGGGGAGCGTAACCCTCAGCCCTCTGCCCAGAATGCCGGTCATGGAGAGGATGGGGACCAAGAATATCAGGACGAGGAGGAAGGAAGCGGGGAGCTTGGCTCTTGGAAAGGCATAGAGGACAACATGGTACCCCTTAACGTGGGGGATATGAGCAGGCTGGAGATCTCTAACGGAGAACAAGGCTCTGCCGGTGAACCTGGTGCAGATGAACTGATCTATGAGGCGGAGAGCCCGGACGAGGCGGCTCTGGTTCACGCAGCCAGGGCCTACGGTTGTACCCTGCGGGGACGCTCTGTAGAGCATCTCCTGGTGGAACTACCTGGAATGGGGAGCCTGGCGGTACGCCTTCTCCACATCCTGCCCTTCGACTCCACCCGCAAACGGATGTCAGTGGTGGTCCGGCATCCTCTCACCAATCAGGTGGTGGTTTACACCAAAGGAGCAGACTCCGTCATCATGGACCTGGCGGAGTCACCTAAATCTGCTGAGCGGTCTGACAGCATGCAGGGTCACATCAGAAAACAAACCCAGAAACACCTAGACGACTACGCTAGGGAAGGCCTTCGCACACTCTGCATTGCTAAAAAAGTACAAAGTCCATATATTCTGAACATTTCTTATCGCATAGTATCCATAGATTCTAAGTTCAGAGTACAATTTTTTGATTGACTGTTTTTTAGTCATTTAAATGGATATTTGTAAAGTTTTATTCTCTTGTGCTAAAAGGTGTTAGAGGAGGAGGAGTACGAGGTTTGGCTGAAGCATCAGGTGTTTGCAGAGACCAGTATAGAGAACAGAGAGGAGCTTCTGATGGAATCTGCACTAAGACTGGAGACTAACATCACTCTATTGGGTAAAATGTCTAGCAATATGCTTATGGCTTCTTTTAGTAAAATGTGATACAAAGTTTTTTCCAGCTACCTTACTTAAGAATGCACAAACTGAAAGTCTCTCTAGTTGTTGATGCACAGTATTTTACCTAAAACACCTATTATGGTGCATAGTTCCCACTCCGCACAAAGAACATTTGACTGAAGAAGATCTACCATGATGGATTTTCTGACATTTAGAATTTAGCAAAAAACTATTAAGTGTACTCCTCTGGCACAGAATGACCAATCTGGACAGAAAGTTATATTCTGTATCTATGGGCAAATTTAGTATTTCTTTGATTAGTAAATAAAACACTATCCATTATTTACCAATAAATATTAATGTCTTGTACGTCCATGCATAAAAATCAGACAAGGATATTTGTATTGTAACTACAATTACGTTTTAGTCATTTACCAATTGCTATTATCCACAGTGACTTATTGTGCTAGTATAGCTATCAGCAAAGGCAGTGCTAGAAGTTCTTGTCTACATTTATTTTCTGTTCAATAGCTAGCTTTCACTCACTTATGTGGTCTTAACACCTCTGCCATCATGGAAAGGGGCATGAGTATTAAGAATGCTTGGTACACATGTTACACTTTCAATATTGAATGTCAGAACATTTGACCACATGTTGGCACTGTCACATGTGCATATATTTTTGCCGGACGGCATAAGTGGAGCCGATTAAGAAGAGTGAATATCCTGACTGACTGACAACCCCTTGTTAAATAGCGTAGTGGTTAGAGAAGCGGACTTGTGAACTATAGGTCCCGAGTTCGTAACTCCTCGCAGGTGAAGCGAAGTACGCATTGTGAATTATTCCGTATTGACGATAACTTCGCTGGCTAAAACCTGAAACTGCATACGGTTATATTGCAACGGTTTCTGGGATCTTCATCTTCAGTCTCACTAGCATTTGCTCAAATCATAGGATTATTCCTAGGAAGTTAGTAGATACTATTAACCCTATTACTGGCTAATAAGCTGTTAAAACGGCCAGTGGCAAAAAGCAATACAGTTCATAGAAGCTATAGTAAACCTAATAAGAAACGTTAGTCAGTTTAACACAATCCTCAATCGAGTCTAGCGACTGCTGAAACGTGTAATGCAGTGGCGTAGTGGTTAAAGACAGTGCCTCTCATGTGGAAGACCTAAGTTTGAATCTATTAGGAGAAACAAAATTTTTCACGATCATCGCCTTTATTGAAAGTTATTTTATAAACGTCATTCAGCAATGAAAGAAAAAAGTATATGGTGTGGTGGTTAACGACACTGCCTTCCACGTGGGCCACCCGGGTTCAAATTTCAAAGTGGCAACATTTTCTATTGCAGGCCGGCTGAACTAGGCTTGCCTGGTTTCTTGTTACAGTATATCTTGATCTGTTTGAAATTTAGCACACATGTCAGGGATCAGATTTTTACTAACCCACTCATTATTAAACACTACTTGCACAATGCTGACTAAAATTATGTTTTTTGTTGGAGATCTGGCCCAAAATGACTCTGATTGGCCTCAGTTGGATTGCATTATTCATAGTAAATTGAATAGTCAAAATGACTGTTTATAAATTGTGGATTAGGGGTTAGCAAAAAACTGTTGCAGTGTCTGGTTGTAGCATAATTGTTTCTGTCTCCAGGGGCAACAGGAATCGTGGATAGGCTACAAGAAGAGGTCCCAGAGACCATTGAGGCCCTACAGAAGGCAGGGGTCAAAGTGTGGGTCCTCACTGGAGACAAACAAGAGACTGCAATAAACATTGCCTGCGCCTGCCGTCTACTCAGGTCTACAGACCATCTTCTGACTGCTAACTGTGGTAGCAAGGTGGATGTTATTCTTTTATTTTACATTACGTCTTCCCCTTTTAAATTCCGTTCCCGTCATCCTTATATATGTTTTCCTAATCCTGGCCTGGTGTGCGTCTTCCCTTCAGGGAATGTGTGAGACCTTGTTGTTGGATCTGCGGAAAGAGGTAGAGCGCAGAGAGGCAGAGCGTGGAGATGCAACTGATGTCACGTCAGGCTTTGCCATGGTGGTAGATGGGTGCACCCTGGATTTTGCCCTGCAAGATGACCTCAAAGATAATTTCTTGGAGCTCAGTCAACACTGCAGAGCTGTGATCTGCTGCCGCTCTACCCCCCTGCAGAAGAGCCAGGTGGTACGATTAGTACGGGACAAGCTCAGAGTCATGACTCTTGCCATAGGTCAGTGGAAGATTCAGTATTACTTAAATAAATGAATATCCCAGGATACACCAATCATTATACACATTTAAAAAACAGGTGGGAATAGTTTGGAGTGTCTCCAATTTCTAGGGTGTCCTTTTTTCTAGGTGATGGAGCCAATGATGTCAGTATGATCCAGGTGGCAGATGTTGGTGTCGGAATATCTGGCCAGGAGGGCATGCAGGCTGTGATGTCAAGTGACTTTGCCATCTCCAGGTTTAAACACCTCCGTAAGCTGCTGCTGGTCCATGGCCACTGGTGCTACTCTCGCCTGGCCAACATGATTCTGTACTTCTTCTACAAGAATGTGGTAAAAAGAAACATTAAATACACACATTTTACGTGTTACTGTGATTGTGGGGAGCCCAAATATTATTTAAAAAATCTGTTTACAGGAGCCTTGCAGTTAGCTGCATCCTTGCTAGATCAGGGGCTAATCCTTCTTGCGGATTAGCCCACAGCAAAGAGCTGTGCAATTGGCGAGCATCATTCAGGTTTGGGGTTTTGTGACTGAATATGGTTGCCTTGCCTCATTGACTCTTGGGTGCCTGTGAGCTCAATTAATAAGGCAGAAGAGTGCATTCCTTCTGGCAAATAAGGATTTCAGTCTAAACTTCCTGGTTGGCCAAGCTGTGTGATAACAACCAGAACAGCATTTACAAGTGCTTAGGAAAACATGTATCTCGACATTGACTGTCCACAATCAGCTGGGAGTTGCTGCTATGATGCAGGGACTTAATCAAAATTTTATATCACTGAAGTTAGGAGAAAATTGTGTTGAAAGTAAAAAAAATAATTCTAAACTTTCTTTAACACTAATTGTAAATGTTACTGTAAACCTATCACCTAAGCCTTAATAATTTCCTCATGGGGACTGAATCAAATGTCCTCATTTCCCACCAGAATATGAAAATGTACATACACAGTATCTCTTTATTTTGACTGTTTTGTCGTTCCCTCTCTTCCTGTGTTTAGATGTATGTGAACCTTCTGTTCTGGTACCAGTTCTTCTGTGGTTTTTCGGGGAATGTCATGACCAACTCATGGGTGCTCATCTTCTTCAACCTCCTCTTTACTTCGGCACCCCCACTCCTTTATGGGATCCTGGACAAAGATGTGTCTGCAGACACCCTCATGAAGTTACCGGAGCTGTACAAATCCGGACAGAATTCCAAGGTGGGTGTGTGTGATGGCTTTATCTGGTTGTATGCGATTACATATTGTTTTGTAGATAGGCACTAACATGAACATTGATATTTTCTTATTATTTATACATCTCTACAGGCCTACCTCCCTTCTACATTCTGGTTGACCATGCTGGACGCTCTTTACCAAAGCCTTGTGTGTTTCTTTATTCCATATTTTGTGAGTATATTTACACTTGTTCCAATGTGTATTAATGTATTGTGTGTGTTCTGTACCCTGAGAAAGGTTTGGTGAGGTGGCGTTATTCTCTATACTGTGGGAGTAATTTGGGTTGAAAAGGGCATCCCTGTGATGACATCAAATTATTTTTTAATAGATATTTAACTTAGTTATGGCATTCATTTTTGGTCAGGCGTTGAATGGTTCTGATGCGGACCTGCTCTCATTTGGGTCTCCCATCAATGCTTCGGCCCTCCTCATCATCCTACTACACCAGGTCATTGAGAGTCACTCACTGGTGAGTCACCTGACCCATACATCTTTTGACTAGATCTGTATCAAACTAGATCTATATCAAACTAGCTCGGTATCAAACAAACTGTCAAATTCAGAAAGTTGCAACTCATTGGCAATAACAGTGGGCATGTTCAAGTACTGGTAATAAGACCAGAGATTGTATTCACGGGTTCCTGTTGTTCCATGTTATGTACTCTAAATCTCCGGAAAAAATTAAGAGACCACTGCATCTTTTTCTTTCCTTTCCAAAAAAGTCAAAATGGATGGTTTTGAATGAGGATCAGAAGCAGTGGTTTCTTAATTATTTCCGGAGCTATTTTTGTGTTTATATACCTTAGGGTATCTGTGTTATTTTACAGACATGGCTACATGCAGTAGTGCTGGTGGGCAGTGCTCTCTTCTACTTCTCTTTCACCCTGGTCTTCAGTATGGTGTGTGTGACCTGTAGTCCCCCCAGCAATCCTCTTGGTGTGGACAAGCTACAAATGTCTGAAATGCATTTCTATGGGGTCTGTGCCCTGACCACGGTGTTGGCACTGATACCAAGGTATGTAAACAAACACACACACACAGTGATGCTACCCATTTTCAAAGATAATCAATGCTCAATGTGAGACCCACGTTTTTTCAACAAGCTTCCCAATTCCTCACTGTCACTCTTTCAGATTACTGTTCCACGCATTGCACAACACCATCTCCCCATCCAACACACTAAAAGCTGCCATGATGGACCAGTTTAACCCAGAAGATTACTGTAAGAGGATGCAGCGCTGGAACCAGACTCAGGCACAGACTAACGTCAAGAGTCTTATCACTGTGGAGCACTCCGACATAATGATCCCTAATTGTGACTTTAGATTACCTGAAGAGCTGAAGGAATTCGGCACTCCCTCCAGCCCTGTACTCTCTTGACCATGCAGAGGTTAGAGTGGGTGGCCACAGTGTTCAGCATTAACATTTCAAAGTTAGCTGCCTTGTATGTTTTGCTTACTGGAGATTATTGTTCAAGTTTATTTAGGCGAAGGTGATGTTTGTTTCTAGAGGGAAATTAACACGCATCATGGATTTACAGTGCCTCTCAAAAGTATTCCCTCCCTTGGACAGGTCCACATTTAATGGATTTAATGAAGAATTTTTGCCACTGATCAACACAAAATAAAATTGACCAATTGTTCTAAATTAATTACAAATATAAAACAGAAAACAATTAGCTGTGTAAGTATTCCCACCATTATGAATATTTGTTAAAGGCAGCTTTGAGTCACAAGAGGACAGTCTATTTGGATAAGTCTCTCTCTCTAGTTAATACTCTAACATCTTCAATGTCACCAGTTTGCAAAAATTCCAAAAAGAGATCCCAAATGTAATGAAATTCTAGAGCATTGTTTTTTTATTATCTGAGTCATTATTTCCAAGCACTAGTCTTGACATTAACTTTTAGCCAATGTCCAGTTGAGGGAAAACAAATGTTCTTCCAAAGGAGAGCGATTCAACATCTAGCAGATGTCAACCCTTTCCTTCTCTCACCGTGTCACAAAAATTGTGTGGGTACAGACTCCGTCAAATTAGTGGTGTTGGGGATTTCTCATCTCAGCACACTCCAACAGACTATCATATAACCTGCCTTGATGTGGGTTACATTTAACCCACAAGTCTGGGATATTTGGGTCCAATTTTTTTTAGATTTACGGGGCTAATATAGTGTATGTTCTCATTATCCAAACATATTGTGACAATCTTAGTCAGGTGTCAATGTAACAGGGTTAAGAATGTACCCTAATCTCTCTCCTCAGCTAGCTTGAAATGTCGGCAATAGGGTTATACAATTGGGACCTTTTGAATAGCTCAAACAGTTGGAACGTTGTCAAGGAGTATGGTCACGTGTTGCGAAGCAGAGGACCGGAGTTCACAAACAGTGTGAGGTGAGGCAAACTGTCTGGGAGGAAGCTATACTGTTAGCAACAGCATGTTTGATGTTGGTTACATGTTTTTTTTTTTTTGACTGAGCTCTAGAACATATTATAAAATGTTGACCCTTTCTTCTTAGCAAAATTGCTCAAGCTCCATCAAGTTGGATGGGAACATTTGGTGCAGGTTTTCTACAACAACCTCTCTGTGTTTTGCTACATTAATCCTTCACTCAATCCTGACCAGTCTGTCAGTCCTTGCCGCTGAGAAACATCCCCATAGCAACCACCATGTTTCACAGTAGGATGGAGTTCAAAGGAGGATGTGCAATTTTTGGCTTGCGCCACACAATTAAATCTCCTTGCACTTGGTCTCAGAATCTCTGGCAAAATCTAGCCAAAATAGGATTTTCTTTCTTTAGGCCACCCTCCCATGAAGACCATGTGAAGCACCCTGGCTACTGTTCCAGAATGGCCAACTGTTTCCCAGCTCAGCTGTGGAAAACAGTGACTTCTTTTGTGTTGCCATGAGCCTCTTGGCAGCTGCCTTGACTAGTGCCCTTTTTGACAGAATATTCAATGTTTGAGGACACCCTCTTTTAGAAAGATTCACATTGGAGCTGTATTCTCTCCGTTCCTTAATAGTTTACTGTGCCATTAGGGATTTTCTATGCCTTGGAAATGTTTTTACATCTTACCAAATAATTCCGTATTTGTTTTGAATGTTCCTTTGTCTTCATGATGTTATTTTGTTAGGAATTGTACAAACAAACTGTGGGACATCCCAGAGATGTGTATTTAAATTCAAATAATGTGCAACACCTTGATTGCACAGCTGTGGACTCCGTTCAACTAACTTACATGACTCCTAAAGAGAATTGCTTGCACCGCAATTCATTTAGGTGTGTCATAGCAATGGGGGGTGAATATTTATGCAGTAATGTTTTATATTTCTAATTTATTTAGAACAATTTGCCGGTTTTATTATTCACTATGAAATGTAATCTATTAGGATTTCATGTTGTCATAAAATGTGTAGTAGTGCAAGGGGGTGAATGTTTTGAGAGGCACTGTAAAGCCCTGGCTGGTCCTTTTGAATCTACATGTGTGCTCCGGGTAAAGAAACAAAGATATTTATAAATGCCAATGGACTACACCTAAACACTCTTCTTTGGCACTAAGAGTACAGTCATCATGTAGGGAATATAGTAGTAGCTCTTCGTAATAAACCTATTTGAAACAACAGAATTATAATAGTTGTCTAGTCCCCACTAGCTAGCTACTATGGGGTATGGTTATAGGTTGAATCATCAACTATTTAACTCCTCCTGTCAAACAATGTAAAACAATCTGTGACATCAGCATTTTGTGTTTTTTTTGTAAACATGTTCTGTACTGCGCTGTTTACATTCCTCTACTGAATCCTGCACTGCAACCACAGGTAAAAGTGAAATACTTTAATTTTTTCTGCAATTTGCACTACTGTCTTGAAAATTGTGAAATGATATGCTAGAGTGCATACAATGTTTGGAATGTGTAAACCTCTTTGGAAAACATGGTATAACTCCTTTTCTGTTCATGCACTTCTCATTGTTGTTGGTGATTCCTAAACACTCCACAATTTGTTTAGGAAACACTTATTCTTTTTTAGGATACTGGGAAATTGGGAGATCCCATTGAGAGTCTGGGTGAAATCCAAATGCTGTAAATTGGCCTTTCCCCCTACCCACAATCTGTGCCTTGGATTGGTGTTAACAGCACATTTAATAATCACAATTTGACCATAGTTCAAATGTATTTTTTATGAACCTAACCTTTCCTTCTACTTTATTTTATCTACCCACTCTTAGCTGTAGTAATCTGCAGGCTATTGACATACATGGGATTACTTGGAATTTATATATATTAAGTAACTTCCCATTTCCATGGGATCCAGATTTATATTAAATTACTTCTAACTTAGTGGTTTTCCTTCCATAATGTTTCAGATAACTATGTTAAGAAGCAGCTTTTTCTATGTTGAGTGTACACCAACCACAGATGGGTGTGTACCAGTAAATAAAAATATGAATGCAATTAAACCACTAATTCTTAAGCTTGTCCTCAGGATTTTTACATCATGCTCTGGCATTCTGTTTGGGTTTTAATTTGACATACATTGGCAATTGCTTTGGTGAGTGTGATGAGCCATGAACATTATTTCAGAAAGAGGACATTTATTTCACAATGTGAAAATTTAAGTGAGATTTCCACTAAGCAGTTTCTTGAATCTTACATTTTTCATGAATATTTATTTTTCTAGAAAGACCAGATGAAGTGTGGTTTGAAGACAAGAACCAAAACACTGTCAGTTTACACACTGCGGTTTAAGGATAGCAGCTGGGCTATGTTCTAGGGCCTCATTTTGTAACCCTGGACATGATTACATTATGGGAGCTACTTACAAATGTAAACCTATATACACTACCGTTCAAACGTTCGATTACTTAGAAATGTCCTTGTTTTTGAAAGAAAATCACTTTTTTTGGTCCATTAAAATAACATCAAATTGATCAGATACATTGTTAGTGTTGTAAATGACTTGTAGCTGGGAACAGCTGATTTTTAATGGAATACATACAAAGGCCTACAGAGGCCCATTATCAGCAACCATCAGTCCTGTGCTCCAATGGCACGTTGTGTTTGTTCATCCAATTTATAATTTTAAAAGGCTATGTGATCATTAGAAACCCTCTTGCGATTATGTTAACACAGCTGAAAACTGTTGTGCTGATTATATAAGCAATAAAACTGTCCTTTAGACTAGTTGACTATCTAGATAGCAGCATCAGCAATTGTGGGTTCAATTACAGGCTCAAAATGACCAGACACAAAGAACTTCTGAAAGTTGTCATTCTATTCTTGTTCTGGCAAAGGCAAATGAAAGCTATTCCATGTTCGCTGGAATAATATATATATATAAAACGGCATAAGCGTCCTGTAAAACATTTGAAGCTAAAGGGATTCTGAGATACTGCGCGAGCGGTTGCTGAATATGACAAACTGAAAGCAATTGGTCGGGAGCGTTATTCAGGCCTATTCTGTCAGTATTGAGATCTCATTTCTGTAGTAACTGATGTAGTATTTCCTTCTTGTCGTGGATCGACGTACGCATGTCTGGTTGGAACTTCCTCCTGTGGCCGTGGGTTTTCTTTGGTCAGTGTTCATTCGGTGAGTGGAATGTAGAATCTGGCAGGTGAAGCACATTGACGTTTTCGCAATGAGCTACTGCAGTGATACGTCAAGTGTCGACGACGAGTTGGAGACATTACGGTAAGAATCTCTACATTTATAATAATAAAAGGCTATATAATATTAATACTTGCAAAGAGGCAATCCGGGTCCGGTGAATTAATTTCTAGTTGCTACGTTATGTTTTCGGACTTCTTATTCGCATACTTTGTATTTCCTATTATTTAAGGCGGTGAAATTCTAACTCTTACGGAGGTGTTATTCTCTTTTAGATATATTTTAACCAATCAAATTCTATTGGAATCACTTTTTGACAGTGCCTCATATTACCACTCAGGGAAAATCAAGAATTTTAATAAAATATGAGGAACAACAGGATTGATTTTGCTGAGAAGAACCGCATTTCCCCTATAATCTACAAAACAATTGTGATATTTTAGTCAGGTATCCCTATGAAATGTATCTGCCTGCTGTGTTTTTGTTGTCACCCCTTTATTTAGCTTACTAAAAATGGCAATTACCACCTTCTTGTACTAAATTGTTAAGTTAGCCTTTATTCATGCAATAGTAATGGGAGTAATGGCAAAATATGGTGTACAAGAAGTGGTGCTTTAAGCATTGGCAATAGCTGCTTATTCATCTATCATAACCAACTTATCATGCTGCTTGCTGAACTAGGATGTCTGCACTGGAATCCTTACACGCTAGAGGTAAAAACACTTTCCTGTCTTCAAACTTGAATGAGCTCACAGGCGCCCAAAGGAGTTGCTAGGGCTAGAGGAGACAACCACACAACACTCAGGGGTCCTCAAGCAGGATTCAAAAACTCAATGATGCAACTAACAGCCCACCATATAGGTATATATCACTTTGACTAAGGCCAACTCTGAATGGTTGTTGTGACGGGTCTAAATGTGCTGAGCATAATTGGCTGGCTGCGATGTTACGGCTGCACTGGCACTGTATAACAATTTATTTTAAAAAATAAGTGTTTTGATGAAATGTAATGAAAAAGGTACTTCCTTAAATTACTTGATTAATGGTGCAAGTACAGCCCAAGAATGACTAGAACAGATTTTGTCAAATAAAATTGGGCCAGGGACCTGCAAATTATTGCCTTCTTCCTCTGGGGAACACTTGCATAAAACAAAGTATTGAGCAGCACATAAAAACTACATTTTATGTGACATTTGATTTAAAAATGTTTAAACTCTTCCCATAATGTCAATAAACACACTTGACTGCAATGCATCAGAATGGTATTTTAGGCTTTCTGTGAACGAATACAAACGAATGTTCTGTTTGTCTAAACACATTTAACTTGTATCAAAGCATAAATTTGTATCATAACTCCACAGTACTAAAAAGTTCATGAAAACATCACGAAAGAAAAAGTATAATGATTCTGCGACCGGTCCTTTTGACATGCCCTACACAGCTTGTCATCAAGGAAAACAGACAGCATGTACCTGTTCCTGGGAGTCATCTCTTTAATATAATTAGTCATAATAGCTCAAATCTGGAACTCTTCTAAAGCTATAGTCCAATTTGTAAGAGTGAACTAGAAAGCACCCTGTAAGAACCAAGACCTTGGACCTGGGTTTGAGAAGGGCTGAACTAGAAAATGACCTGTTCCCCAAAATGTTGATACTGTGGTCAAAAATATACTGTCATATCAACACCCTTTGCTTAGTAGGTTGCATCCATGTGGCTGTCAATACATTTGATATTTGCATTTCTCTAGCCCTATCGCTCAGCAGATCACGAAAACAAATAGTACTGCTGTATTGTTGGTTGACTTTAGATTTCCCCTTCGGGTAGTTTTTGTTCCCACTACATAATACACTGTATAATATCATTTTGTACCCATTCTGCAGCAGGTGTTGACTCTGAGTTTATTGAAGTGTGAAAAATGACTCGACCACCCGCAATGCAAACATTGAAGTTTCACATCTACATTTTTTGCAGTACTTTCCTCTGCAGCTGTCTGGGCCATGTGGCATTGTTTGATGGAAAACACAACTTTGTCTCTTTGACAAAAGCAAAGGAAAATAGGTGACCTCTAAAAATAAAAACAGAAGTCTGCATTATCTAATTAGAGAATTGCCATAGAGCTTTCAGAAGTTCCATAAATGTTTATTTTTTTGTCTAGTGAAATTGTGGCCTTTAAAAAATTATTTCATGCAATTTTGATTATTAACTGGAAAATCAGAGTAATTGTTTAATACTTGAAATGAGTAGCTAATCATTGACAAATGGACTGTGATTAGCTTATCATTTCAATAATTAAATCAGTTCAATAATTAAATGATTGAAATCATAAGCTAATCATTGACAAACAGGTATACTATGTAAGGAAGAAAATTCTCAAATGTATTATTATATCCTTGAAAGGTTTTCCAGGTGTATTGACTCACCCATGTCACTGGCAATGTCAAAGCCCTCTGGCTTGGTTATATTTGGTACTTTGCTTGACCTATTTGAACATTGCCCAAATATGTTGGTAACCTAAAGACAATTCTCCTTTTAGCAGGAGCGGTTATTTTTCCAACCTGTTTTTTCACACAATTGCATTATTGACTTTGCAACAGTCTAGTTTGGCTTCAGGCTGTTCACACTTGTCACACTTCGCTACTTCATGCCTTACGATTCGGCTACCCACAATCCCACATCTAGGCGACGTGTCTGAGATGTGCCATGAGCATATTTATTGCTAGAATTGCACTCACAACTCTGACATTTGAGAAATATTTGTTCCATGATTTAAATGTTTTCTGTTGCATGAATATATTTTACACTATACTATATTTCATGATTCTCTCTATAGTTGCAAGAAGTTCCTATTTTAACTTAATAGAGTATTAAGCACCATTTAGACTTTATATAATGATTTGTTTTCATTAAATGTTTGATGGTCTTGGGAGGTCCTCGATCTGTATAAAATGTACAGTTGTATCGGAGTTGTGTTTGGCTACATGAGCACATTCCCCTTCATATGTACAGCCTTTATGATAAAACACAACTATTGGGACTGTGTTATAGCTGCTGTACTGACAGGCTTTGTCTGTAATCTCTCCCAGATGGTACCACTTTGACCTTTCACGCCATGCCGCTGAAGCTCTTCTCCTGTCCAATGGGAGAGATGGGAGCTATCTCCTCCGAAACAGTCACCAGGGTCCTGGTAGCTTTGCCCTGTCTGTAAGGTGGGCCTGCCGATCTGCTGTCTCTGTAGCGCTAAACATTTTTCTGGAAAGCATTCAGCAAAGGCTACAATTGGGTTGAGAGTTAAACTTTAAAAGCAAAAGGTCTCCATCGTCCATTACAATTTTGTTCTTCCTCATGTACAGGGCCAAAGATTCAGTGAAACATTTCCATGTAACACGGAAAAGCGGCGGCTATGCCTTTGGCTTCAATGAGTTTGCCACCCTCCAGGATTTTGTCAACCATTTTGCCAACGAGCCTCTGTTGGGGAGCGAGACAGGTCAGCTTGAGACCAGTTCTTCAGACCTTTTCTGAATCCAAAATACAAACCTGAAGTATACTACCCTTAAGACCCCTAAACTGAAACTTTACCTTTCACTCAACCCAGGTACCCTCATAGTCCTTAAATGTCCATATCCATGGCGTGTAGAAGAGCCTTCAATCTATGAGTCTGTGCGAGTTCACACTGTCATGCAGGCAGGACGGACCGAGAACGACCTGGTGGTTAACGCTCCATCAGTAGGAACACATGCTAATTTATTACACATGGGTTAATTATGACATCATAATAACATAGAGCCCAATTTAATTTTTATTGCTGAAGTTTAGTACTATAGAGCACTTCAAATTGATGAAGGTAATTGAGTTAACGTGTAGTGTTTTCTGTTAATGCAGAGTCTGTTAATGATAGAAAACTGCCTTGAAACTGAAATCACACAATAGCACTGAAGACCTGTAATATGGATTGAAATAAGCTTTTTGGTCAATTATCAAAAGCCACAACATTAAATAATATATATATTTTTTTATTTCAGTTAGGAACAAAGGAGGGCTATTTGGTAAAGTTAGGAGCATTCATAAAGGTAAAAGAAACAGAGCTGCACCCAACAGGTTTAATGGGCTCTTTTAAAGTTCAGTTTGGAAAACGTTCGATGTTTGGTGTTTTTTCAGAACTGGAAACAGAGGTGGTTCACATTAAACCGAAATGAACTCAAATACTTCAAGGACAAAATGGTCAGTGAAAAACATCTCTGATAAACAGCCATGGTTTATGATGTGAATGTAATTGCAATATTTTATTGTCAGTGAGGTTGCCAGGCAGGTGTTACTCACATTTGCTCTCCCTTAGTTTGACGAGCCCATTCGCACCTTGGATCTGACTGCATGCTCGGCTGTCCAGTTTGACTACTCCCAGGACAGGGTCAATTGCTTCTGGTGAGAACTGCAATCTATTGAGACATGAGTGGGCCTACAGTACCAACTCTTGCGTGTAAGGCCTCTACAATACTGGCAGACTTACCGTTTTGTGACTCTTAACTACCACAGTCTGCTGAGATTATTTTGCCACTGACTATCTGTATCAGTTTGATTTAACTTGGCCTACCTCAGGGAGCATTTTAAAACATGTTCTGTTAGTTTTACTTCTGCTTACATGGACATTTAAAATATGAGTAGTTTAGTGATCCATGGCAGTGGTAAAGGAAATGCAGAGACGAGTGAAAGAGAAGTGCTAACCTCCACTCAGCTACTTTCTTTGGTAGCCGGATCATTTTTTTAGCCGTTGTACAATATTAAGACCAATGCATTTTAGCTCAATGCCTGTATTCATCATCATTCTGGCTTTTAACAGTCTGGTGTTCCCCGAGAGGACATTTTATCTGTGTGCTAAGAGTGGAGTGGAGGCGGATGAGTGGATCAAGATAATACGATGGAAACTGGTGAGCCTATATCAGGGGTCTTCCTCAGATCCCAAAATATACAGCTCAAAAAGGAAGGTTTTGAATGAGGAACAGAAAGGTTAAAATTAAGAGACCACTGCAAATTGAACGCTTCTGTTCCTCACTCAAAACCTTCCTTTTCAACTTTTTTGGAAAGGGAAAAAAAAAAGATGCAGTGGACTCTTAATTTTTTCCATAGCTGTATATCCAAGCAGGATTATTGCCTACGATTCCCATCCAACATACACAATAACCAGTACATTTTCGGACATATCCATACCTAATCCAACTGAGATCTGAGGCCATCTATATCCAATTCAAAATATTTCAGTGATAAGGGAATAACCTAAATGAATAAGTGGAGGAACATAATGAGAATATATCTTGAAAATGTTTCTAATTTTCAGTCACAGATAAAAAAAGGAAGATGACAACATGAAGTGGAGAGCAGAGCTGTGATATTATGCCAACTGTGGACAGTCAAAAAGGAATATTCCCCATGAACTTTGAGTTCTTCACCTAAGAACTGGTGGACTATCACTCCTGCTAGCCACAGATGACCAGCTGGTAAACCAATAATGGGCACTAACTTTTGAAATGTCTTTTTTCGTAACTGCCAGTATATGCACAATGAGTGTTGTAAATAAACATGTTAAGTTCCTCTTTCCATTTTCTACACTGATGTTCCCAATGGAAGACAATTACTTAAATGTGATTTTTCCAAATGTCACCCCAATGTATTCTTTGTGAATATTTATTATAATAAAGAAAACTGCATCAATCAGTCACACAGTTTAATAATATTCTTCAAAAAGCAATGAAAGGGTATTAGAAAATGCGGGAAACAATACAGCATCATGTCACCAAAAACTTGTATGTCTTTCAGCAGCAGAGAAATCTGTGTGTGCATGATCGATATAAAAATAAATGTAACTGTTTCAGGTAGATCCTTTTTCATGATCACAATCTGGTGATTCTGCAACAGAACTGTTGTCAAGCGACCTCTACGACTTGCCTCAGCTCTTCGATTAGCGGCACAAGCTCCTTCTCGAGACTGATGATCAAACCTAAAAACAATGTCACAGTTACGTTTGGACAAACATTCAGCAAGCTGTGCTTGTCATTGTCCTTCAAGAATAGGGGATACAAAGCAATCTTTATTTTACCTGTGTTGGCACTACTGCTTGCGATGAAGCTGATCACCAATGGTAACCGATTAAACTGGACAATCTGGTAAAGAGGGAGATAATCAAATAAGATTGTCAGAATAACAAAGCACAGATTGAGGTCTTAAACTAATTGTACAAATGTTTATTTTTTGTCTCTGCGCTTCGGTAAGGAAAATATACCATATTTACCACTAATTTATAATGGGCACACATTTTGGAACACAACCAGAGAAACAGAAAATGCTTTCTAGTTTAATGTAGTCATTGCACACTAGGAATAGTGAACAAAATACTGAACTTGCTGGGTTAAATACAGAAGCAGTTGGATTTATTAGGCTACATGTGTGAGATTATAGGCCGGTATGGTGTCAAGATCTGAATGACTTCTATTTAGCCTATATAACAAATTAGGAATATTCTGTATATTTATGGGTATATTAATAAGGGAATATGAAAGGTGTATGTAAACACTTGGTCCTGAAAAAGAAGTTAACTGGGATATGAGCTATTAGTCAGAATACTGTGTCCACTGCATCACTCCAAATCAAAGCTTGAGTACAGAGTCCAAAAACCTCAATGACGGTCAGTGTTTCTCAATCCATTCCTCAGGAGCTCCAGGGAAGGCACATTTTTATTTATAAAATGGTATACTTTTCATGGTGTCGGATCCGGATTTAACCTACCTGGTATGTGTTATAGTAGCAGATGATGCTCTTGTTTTTGGATAACCCTAGCTTACTGCCCTGGTCTGTGGCCAATGCAAAGGTTGAGAGAAAGCCTGGACGTAGTGCGTATTCTGGTGCATTATCGTTGGCCACTGGAGGAGGAAAGAGACCGTTCACTGATCACAAAACATTAGACATGGATAAGAAAAGCTAATCTACATGACCTAGTAGAATTTTAAGCATCTTTCACACCTAGCTTGTTTAGTCTGGTTGTTTCAAACCCTGGAGCATTTGACCTCTTAGACCGCTTTGTTTGGAGAGATGAGAAAGCACAAATTGCATCCAGGTGCGCAACAAATAACCGTACACTGGTCCACTTGAACAAAGTGGTCTCATGTTTCTTCCAAATTAGTGGTGGTGCAGTTTGTTTATAGTGATTGATGAATGCAATCCCACCTAAATATAGGAAGTAACTCAAATTCTGGCAATTGTTAACATTGTAGCTAGCTGGCAATTGTTAACATTGTGCCAGCTAGCTACAGTATGAAAAGTCACATCTCTTGCCAGTGAAGTTGAAGCACATCTCTAAAGTGCCAGAGAAAGCCAAAAAATGAACATGTGACAAAACGGCAACATCTCGAATTAATCAATGGCAGTGGCTAATGACACACCATGGCTAAAAAAATCTTATTTTTTTGTCTCAATGGGCTCGCAAAGGATTGCAGTCCTGGCCCATCTAAACATGAACATATATGCATACTGTTTGAAGCAAAACACTCAAAACTATTGCTGAATGTTTTCTGTACATCCATGCTAAATAGATTTGAATATTGTTACAAAAAATTGTCTAAGATACTAATATTATAGTTAGTAGACCATTAGCAATTTTAAATACATGTTGATAACACTGGCATTAAAATATTCTTTTATTTACTTTTGAAAATAATGATCAATCCCTGATTCGACAATAACATGCTATGCTATGGAAAGCCATTAGACCAAAATAAAATAATAATAAATAACTAGAGATGTAAATATTTGACAAGATTTTAGAACAGAACACAGTCAAGGAAACTTACCTTTGATAACTGGGACACCATCCCTGTCTGTTACTACAATTGCATGAAGACCCTCAACACTGATGGATAATGAGAAAAGAAAAAAAGAGCAGCACATTACATTTCTGTACTCCCCTTGGCATAACATAATAATAAGTTCAGGTGCCACGAAAAAAATGTGGTATCAAACAATTGGATCTACTACTTTCTTGAGCACTTTGGTTAAGAAAACTAAATAATATTGACATCCGATTCTAGAGTATTAAAAGAGGAGTGCATCCCCACCCTGCTGAACACCTGGTCCTAATATAAAACAGTTTGTTTTTGGAAGAGATTGACAATTTCAATGTGGTGATCATGTGACTAGAGTGCAAATCTAGAAAAATCAGAATGAACATACCACAGTCCATAAACATATACATACCTTGGTAGCTGTTTGTACAAGTACCTCTTCAAGTCCTGCAGGAAAGGGTGTCAATGTCGTGAAGGAATTAACGTTACATAGTCATAGCTACATAAGCTAGTTGTAGCAACTGGCTATTATTGTTAAAGATGGCTACATTAACATGTCATCAATAATTTTTTCTCGCAAATGTATACTTACATCAGCCATGGTGGGAATTAATTGTATTTTCTCAGTTACTAGAAGAGAAAAGTGTTTGTATCGGTGAACAAGGTTTATTGTCAAGTAACAAAAACAGGCTATTTTGCTATGTTCTCCGAAACTTCCCTCTTATGCCTTTTTGTTAACATACGCTAGTTAGCTACAGTTGATCTGCTGGGTTTGTTATTTTTACAAGCCCCACTTAATGATTACCACCTTCATTTCATACTACACAAGCGCACTGTACTGGTGAATTCAAATGCACCATTACCTTGTTGTTTTTTTTAGAAGTAACGCGTCGGTGTTATTTTTGCTGCCACTTGCGCAGAAGGAAATCACATGACTTGTAATTTTATTTTTTCTATGAATATTTTGAGACAGCAACATCCGGGTTACGCTGAAACAAAATCCTTCAAAGTAATAGCCCTGTAAACAGTGGCACTTTTAAGTACTCAACAGCACCCAATATCCATGACCGTTGCTTGCCATAAATGACTGTCATATTAATTAGTCCCATTTCATCAAAATCTAGCAAAAGAAAAATAATATATACTAGAAAATACATCTGACGGTCTTCTCTGGGTTTGTCATGCCCACAGTTCAAATATAGAAAACTATTTATAGTACATCCCCACACCCATTAAATGTTCTTCCAAAACCTTCCTATGACAACATTGGTGTTGCTCAAAATATACTGCACGGTTTGAAACCATAGTTTAACAGTAAGACTGCCGTGTGTGTTACTATACTTTATCTAGCGTAAGTGAATAGAATACAAATGATTTCCCAGTTTACATGTCTCTGTTGGGTGTTCCGTATGTCTATTTACAGTCACTACATTTTCCGCCTTCTGTACAGCAATGGGGGACTTTCAACAATTTAACCCGGACTTCTTCAACTATGACTACGATGGCTATGACCCAAACCCAGAGTACGAGGATGAGTAAGTACCTGGGGTAAATTATGTATTCCTTATTGGTGGTGTAAAACTCTTCATTCAGCTTTTGGACTAAGGGGAGGATTTAAAATTAATAATAAATATATAATTTTTTCCACTAAAGATAATACATTACATTATGCCATGATACAAAGGGATGTGGGGCAAATCCCTCTCATCTATCTCTTCTGTTTTATAATAGTTCATATATTTATTGCCCAATCTAGGGTTCAGGATTATTCAGGTCAGGTTTTCCAGCTTCCAACCCCTGCTGGGACATATAAACACACAGGTGAAATAGATGGATCCCATGAAGAAGAGCCTCCGTTGCTGGAGGGTAAGTCGTGGATTTGTATTATATATAAATATATATATACATACACACAGTTCTGTCCAAAAGAATTAGGCACCTAAAATTCTAACTGAAGCAATTTATTTGGGAAGTGTTGATGTGTTGACAAAAACACATAAACAGTATCTCACAAAGGTGAGTACACACCTCACATTTTTGTAAATAAGTGTAAAATAAATGTGACAACACTGAAGAAATTACACTTTGCTACAATGTAAAGTAGTGAGTGTACAGCTTGTATTACAGTGTAAATTTTCTGTCCCCACAAAAATATCACAACACACAGCCATTAATGTCCAAACCGCAAGCTACAAAAGTGAGTACACCCCTAAGTAAAAATGTCCAAATTGGGTCCAAAGTGTCAATATTTTGTGTGGCCACCATTATTTTACAGCAATGCCTTAACCCTCTTGGGCATAGAGTTCACCAGGGCTTCACATGTTGCCACTGGATTCCTTTTCCACTCCTCCATGATGACATCATGAAGCTGGTGGATGTTAGAGACCTTGCGCTCCTCCACCTTCTCTTTGAGGATGCCCCACATATGCTCAATGGGGTTTGGGTCTGGAGACATGCTTGGCCAGTCCATCATCTTTACCCTCAGCTTCTTTAGCAAGGCAGTGGTTGTCTTGGAGGTGTGTTTGGGGTCGTTATCATGTTGGAATACTGCCCTGCGGCCCAGTCTCCGAAGGGAGGGGATCATGCTCTGCTTCAGTATGTCACAGTACATGTTGGCATTCATGGTTCCCTCAATGAACTGTAGCTCCCCAGTGCCGGCAGCACTCATGCAGCAACAGACCATGACACTCCCACCACCATGCTTGATTGTAGAATCATTGCAACTCAAACTTGACACTATCTGAACCAAATAAGTTTGTCTTGGTTCTAGTAATCCATGTCCTTAGTCTGCTTGTCAAACAGCAAACTGTTTGTGGGCTTTCTTATGCATCAAGAGGCTTCCTTCTGGGACGACAGCCATGCAGACCAATTTGATGCAGTGTGCGGCGTATGGTCTGAGCACTGACAGGCTGACTCCCCACCCCTTCAACCCCACCCCTTCAATGCTGGCAGCACTCACATGTCTACATCCCAAAGACAACCACTGGATATGACGCTGAGCACGTGCACTCAACTTCTTTGGTCGACCATGGCGAGGCCTGTTCTGAGTGGAACCTGTCCTGTTAAACCGCTGTATGGTTTTGGCCAACGTGCTGCAGCTCAGTTTCAGGGTCTTTGCAATGTTCTTATAGGCTGGGCCATCTTTATGTAGAGCAACAATTCTTTTTTTCAGATCCTCAGAGAGTTCTTTGCCATGAGGTGCCATGTTGAACATCCAGTGACCAGTATGAAGGAGTGTGAGTGCCATAACACCATATGTAACACACCTGCTCCCCATTCACACCTGAGACCTTCTAACACTAATGAGTCACATGACACCGGAGAGGGTAAATGGCTACTTGGGCCCAATTTTGACATTTTCACTTAGTGGTGTACTCACTTTTGTTGCCAGCGGTTTAGACATTAATGGCTGTGTGTTGAGTTATGTTGAGTTATTTTGAGGGAACAGCAAATGTACACTGTTATACAAGCTGTACACTCATTACATTACATTGTAGAAAGGTGTCATTTCCTTAGTGTTGTCACATGAAATGATATACTCAAATATTTACATAAATGTGTGGGGTGTACTCACTTTTGTGAGATACTGTATATACATATACTTAATATAACTGCACTGATGCTGCCATATATTGAAATATATATATATATATATATATATATATATATATATATACAAATAATATACAAATAATATATATATATATATATATATATATATTTAGTCTACACACCACTGTGAAAAGGCCAGGTTTTTGTGATGTAAAAGAATGTGACAAGATAAATCATGTCAGAACTTTTTCCACTTTTAATGTGACCTATAATGTGAACAATTCAATTGAAAAACTAACTGAAATCTTCAAGGGGTGAAAAATGAAAAATAAAAACCTTACAATAACCTGGTTACATAAGTGTGCACACCCTCTTTTAACTGGGGATGTGGCTGTGTTCAGAATTAACCATTTTGGAATGGCCCAGTCAGAGCCCAGACCTTAATCCAATTGAACATCTGTGGGTTTATCTGAAGAGGGCTGTGCACAGGAGATGTCCGTGCAATCTGGTTGGAGCACTTTTGCAAAGAAGAGTGGGCAAATATTGCCACGTCAAGATGTGCCATGCTAATTGAGTCCTACCCAAAAAAACTGAGTGCTGTAATAAAATCAAAAGGTGCTTCAACAAAGTATTAGTTTAAGGGTGTGCACACTTATGCAACCAGATTAGTTTTTTTCCTCAAAGATTTCAATTTGTTTTTCAATTCAATTGTTCACGTTATAGGTTACATTAAAGGTGGAAAAGGTTCTGACATACATTTTTTACATCACAAGAACCTGGCATTTTAACAGGGGTGTGTAGACTTTTTATATCCACTGTATATATACACTCACCTAAAGGATTATTAGGAACACCATACTAATACTGTGTTTGACCCCCTTTCGCCTTCAGAACTGCCTTAATTCTACTTGGCATTGATTCAACAAGGTGCAGAAAGCATTCTTTAGAAATGTTGGCCCATATTGATAGGATAGCATCTTGCAGTTGATGGAGATTTGTGGAATGCACATCCAGGGCACGAAGCTCCCGTTCCACCACATCCCAAAGATGCTCTATTGGGTTGAGATCTGGTGACTGTGGGGGCCATTTCAGTACAGTGAACTCATTGTCATGTTCAAGAAACCAATTTGAAATGATTCGAGCTTTGTGACATGGTGCATTATCCTGCTGGAAGTAGCCATCAGAGGATGGGTACATGATGGTCATAAAGGGATGGACATGGTCAGAAACAATGCTCAGGTAGGCCGTGGCATTTAAACGATGCCCAATTGGCACTAAGGGGCCTAAAGTGTGCCAAGAAAACATCCCCCACACCATTACACCACCACCACCAGCCTGCACAGTGGTAACAAGGCATGATGGATCCATGTTCTCATTCTGTTTACGCCAAATTCTGACTCTACCATCTGAATGTCTCAACAGAAATCGAGACTCATCAGACCAGGCAACATTCTTCCAGTCTTCAACTGTCCAATTTTGGTGAGCTTGTGCAAATTGTAGCCTCTTTTTCCTATTTGTAGTGGAGATGAGTGGTACCCGGTGAGGTCTTCTGCTGTTGTAGCCCATCCGCCTCAAGGTTGTGCGTGTTGTGGCTTCACAAATGCTTTGCTGCATACCTCGGTTGTAACAAGTGGTTACTTCAGTCAAAGTTGCTCTTCTATCAGCTTGAATCAGTCGGCCCATTCTCCTCTGACCTCTAGCATCAACAAGGCATTTTCGCCCACAGGACTGACGCATACTGGATGTTTTTCCTTTTTCACACCATTCTTTGTAAATCCTAGAAATGGTTGTGCGTGAAAATCCCAGTAACTGAGCAGATGTGAAATACTCAGACCGGCCCGTCTGGCACCAACAACCATGCCACACTCTAAATTGCTTAAATCACCTTTCTTTCCCATTCTGACATTCAGTTTGGAGTTCAGGAGATTGTCTTGACCAGGACCACACCCCTAAATGCATTGAAGCAACTTCTATGTGATTGGTTGGTTAGATAATTGCATTAATGATAAACTGAACAGGTGTTCCTAATAATCCTTTAGGTGAGTGTATAAGCAAATAAATCCTTACTACCTAAATAAATTGCTTTTGCGAAGTACTGCATTATATATGTAATATCTAAATGTGTGAATAATGTTTTTTTTTTTTTACATATTTAAATGTGGAATATAGGTATTCTCCCTCTTTATCTGTTGTGTATTTGTGCAGAACTTGGTATTAATTTTGAGCACATATGGCAGAAGACGTTAACAGTGCTGAACCCTATGATGCCAGCAGATGGCAGTATCATGAATGAGACAGACCTGACAGGCCCTATACTGTTCTGCATCGCTCTGGGTGCCTCTCTGCTCATGGTGAAGAATCTCCTCATCAGCGTCTGTGTGTGTGTGTGGGCTGCATGTTTTCACAGCCCAAGCCTCCATAATATACTATTCACATAAAGATAATTTGCAGCTTGTACTGTACTGAAAACGTACTGTAACTATATGTATTTCTTACTAAGGGAGGTAAATCCCACTTTGGATATATCTATGGGATCAACGCCATCGGCTGCATCGCAATGTATACCCTGTTGAACCTTATGAGTTCCCTGACTGTTTCCTATGGCTGTGTAGCCAGCGTGCTGGGTTACTGCCTCCTGCCCATGGTGGTATTATCTGCTTTTGCAGTGATCTTTTCCCTACAGTAAGTAGGTCTGTCCAGTCCAACAACAACAACATGTTTGCTTGCATAGTGTTTGCTCATCTTGGTTTAAATTCTGTCATGTATTTTGTTTTAACGTTTTCCAAAATCTTACTTTTGATTTCTGTCCAGGGGGGTCATTGGAACTACTCTGGCCATGTTGGTGATTGTTTGGTGCAGTTTCTCAGCTTCCAAGATATTCATCTCCACCCTGGCTATGGATGGTCAGCAGCTGTTGGTAGCATATCCCTGTGCCCTGCTTTATGGAGTATTTGCCTTGCTAACAGTGTTCTAAAGCCCACTACTACCACTGTAGTCCTGAGAGTCCTGAGAAAAGTATATAGTTTTATACTGTATATAATGTTTGTTGTATTCCCTAAATATTTGTAATTTGTATTTGTCTCAGTTTTGTCATGAGGTTAACTTTACACTGTCAAATTAAGGTCTGTTGACATTTGACATTTGTGCATTGGAGTGTGTCATTACAAATGTATAAATAAATGGCAGCATAAAGACCATGTTTGAAAGCTTTATTTAGAATTGTTTGAATGTATCCTCTGTCTTAAAACATACATTCAGGAAGTATAAAAACATAAATTGACCAAAAACTGTTCATTTGGGAAATTATAGTATGTTAACATTTAAATATTTTCAAACATTGAATGAAGCATGCTTTGTTTAGGTTCTAAAAGGATATGATAGTTGAAATCAGCTCATGAGATTTGTATACAGTTGTTAAAGTTATGTTAAAGTTTTATTCTAAAATAGATTTTCATCCTAATCCATCAAAACAAAATACCCAACAATCAAATAAAATGTGATTTTTTGGAAATGAACGAAAATGTCAAAAAATAAATACAAATGATTTATCCCAAAAAACCATCTGTGGTAAATTCAAACGGTTGAACATGATTTGGAAAGGCACATCTGTCTATATAAGGTCCCACAGCAAAAATCAATCCTTGTGGTCGATGGAGTTCTATGTACAGATCAGAGACCGTAATGCGTCGAGGCACAGATCTGAGGAAGGGTACCAAAACATTTCTGCAGCACTGAAGGTCTCCAAGAAACACAGGTTCCCAAGGCCTCCGTAATTTTTGAATGGAAGATGTTTGGACCACCTACATTCTTCCCCATAGCTGGCCACCCGGGCCAATGAGAGGAGCAGGGCTTTGTTCAGGGCGATGATCAAGAACTTGATGGTCATGCTGACAAAGCTACAGAGCTCATGTGTGCAGATGGTAGAACTTTCTAGAAGGACAACAATCTTTTCACCACTCCACCAATCAGGGCTTTATGGTACAGGGGCCAGACAGGAGCCACTTCTAAGTAAATGCACTTGTCAGCCTGCTTGGAATTTGCCAAGAGGCACATAAAGAACTCTCATACCAGGAGAAACAAAATTCACTGTTCTGATGAAACCAGGATTGAATTCTTTGGCCTGAATGTCAAGTGTCACTTCTGGAAGAAACAAGGCACTGTTCATCACTTGAACAAAACCATCCCTACAGTGAAGCCTGGTTGAAGAACCACAATGCTATGGGGATGTTTATACAGTGGCAAGGGCCAGGGGACTAATCAGGATTGAGGGAAAGCTAAACAGAGCAAAGTGCAAACAAACCTTTATGAAAACCTGCTCCAGAGTGCTCAGGATCTAAGGTGGAGAGGGTTTCACCTTTCAACCTGACAATGACTCCAAGAATACAGCCAAGAGGACATAGGATTGGCATTGTCTGTGAATGTCTTTGAGTGGCCCAGCCAGAGCCTCAGACTTGAACCAGATAAAAATCCAACCTGGCAGAACTTGACAGGATCTGCAGAGAGGACTGGGAGAAACACCCTAAATAATTGTGCCAAGCTTGTATCGTGATACCCACATTTAAGGCTGTAAATTTTGCCAAAAGTGCTCCAAGGTACAAAGTAAAGGGGTATGAAAACTTGACGTTTTATAGATGAGAGAATTAAGCATTTCATCTTACACATGCCTGGCGCCCCGGGGGGAAAAAGCACAAGACACACTGGGGAGTAATTGAGACAATGGAACTAGTACCCTGAAGAAATAGTTAAACAAACATAATAAAGGACAAAGCAGAGACTGTGTGTGATATTCCTTATGTAGCCTGTAGACCCAGTCTCCATTCCAAGAATAATTTTTCAATTGTCTTTTTCTCAGATGAGGTCCGCTGCCATTCAGGTTACTCTTCAAGTTGGCAGGAAGAGAAAGAAAATTATAAATACTGTTGTAATTACTCTAACAGTGTTTACCTAAACTATAATTATACTGTAATTAGATTGATATAACTGACAATTACTGTGAAGTGTGATTAGAAATTAAGGTGAATTAAAGGGTAATTTTTAGTAAAGGGAATTTTTTAAATATTGTATCTTAGTCCACTTTTGACTCCAACAGATTACGTTTTCTTGGGCCAATTGGAATGACTCATTTTGGAAATGTTTGAAGGCTATGGCAAGATTTTGTGACCCAAGCTTTGTTTAAGTTCATGTGTGACTAGTCTACAAACAGTGACAGATTCATAGTCTCCCTTCTGATTTTAGTGTGGAGGACAAATACAGTATACATGTTAGAGAGGTTAGAAAGGTTGTTAAACAACACTTGACCTGTGCTGACTTTGTTTAGTATACCACGCACAGTCCCATTCTTGATGCAGATATCAATGCACTTGTTGGTAAAGAACTGCTTATTTTTGGCGGTAGCATACATGAGCAAGTCATCCGGATCCCTTCTGCAATCTTCCAGAGCTGTGCCCACCAGCCCACTGAGGTGACAGTTAGCTTCACTGTTTGGTGGGAAGCTCCCTTACTCATCCTCTGAGTTGCTGGTTGAGACAGAGTCAGCGGAGTCTGTCACTGAGCTACACACTGTCGAAAAGTCATCCTTAAACACCTCTGTTAAGATGCGACCACTATTTGGCAGATGCCATGCAAAACCTTACAGTCCTTTGAGCTTTATCTTTGTCTTGTCTCAATGTTGCGCCCTCCATAGGAATGCAAGGTGGTGTTTTAATTAGTCACCATCTCTCTTTCAATTATGTAAGGTGCATCATTTTAAGGTTAGGCTAAACTATTATCCCATTGAATGCTCACATCCCAAATGGTCACAGTCAAAAACTAGATACCAAAATGGTTAATTAATAATGAAATTCTGCCATGGTAATAGCTAAAACCAGCAAACAGTAAACTGATATCCCAATGATGCATAATTCACTATAGAAGCACTCTTTTACCATCATCATCATCATTTTCTTCCGCTTATCCGGGGCCGGGTCGCGGGGGCAGCAGTCTAAGCAGAGATGCCCAGACTTCCCTCTCCCTAGACACTTCCTCCAGCTCTTCCGGGGGGACACCGAGTCCCTCCAGGGTGTCCTTGGTCTTCCCTGGGGTCTCCTCCCGGTAGGACGGGCCAGGAACACCTTCCCAGGAAGGCGTTCCGGAGGCATCCGAAACAGATGCCCAAGCCACCTCAGCTGACCCCTCTCGATGTGGAGGAGCAGTGGCTCTACTCTGAGCTCCTCCCGGGTGACCGAGCTTCTCACCCTATCTCTAAGGGATTGCCCAGCCACCCTGCGGAGAAAGCTCATTTCAGCCGCCTGTATCCGGGATCTTGTCTTTTCGGTCATGACCCAAAGCTCACGACCATACGTGAGAGTAGTACTCTTTTACCATGGTCCCTAAATGTGGAAGGGAGCCTGAACGGAGGAATGAATGTGAATGTGTGTTGAATCTCGATAAAACTGATTTCACCTCAGTATGTGTTGTAAAGAGGTTTCTGTCACATTCACCCACCAGTTAGGCTCCGTCCACAAAAACGTCATCACTGTTTACTAACAGTTTGTGATATAACATGATTTAACGCAGTGTCTAGGTACTCTGTGATACTTCATGCTTAAGAACAGTCCTTAGTTGTGGTATATTGGCCATGTCCCAAACCGCCTCATGACTTCTTACATATATGCCATACTACATAATTCAGGGATGTGTTTTGGCTCAAAAAAAAATATCCTGCTTACTTTAATGACATCATCTGTACCCACAAACCTTCAGAAAATATGTTTCACTAGTGGCATAACCTTGGGGGAAAATAAACATTGAGTCTGCGTCTCTTACATTAATTGGCAGAAAAGCCCTGACTCTAGCTATTTGTTTTGATATTCTAGGAGACCAGGGTCTTGTGACCATATTGCATGTGTAGGTATGTACGGCACACCCAATTCATAGAGATCAATTGGAGAATGTCCTTGTAATTCTTTGTAGGTTAACAGTAAAACCTTGATATCAGCCTTAGCTTTAAAAGGCAGCCAATGTAGGGAGGGTAGTACTGCAGTAATGTGATCAAATGGTTCCATTTTAGATAAGACTCAAGCAGCTGTAACACTAACGGAAGTTTATTTAGTGTCTTATCAGGGGAATTGGGGAGAAAGTATTGCAATAGACTAATCTATAGTCTAATTTAAGTTTTAAAAAAACTGCATAACGTTGTGAGACACCAAATCTCTTTGTTTCTTGTGACCTAAAATTAGCATATCATTTTTAAAAGTTTAAAAGCATCAACCGTTCTGTTGTTGAAACATGAGCTGAAACGCAAGCATACATGGATTTTGGGGCTTGCCATGTTTCAGTGAAATGTACATCTGTCTGATGTCTAGCAATGAAAATGTATGTTTTGTTTCCGGATAACATAACAACAGCAAATAAGCCATACATATTAAAATAGCAATTGACAAATCTGTTTTTTTTCATTTTCCATTTTGGATTGGGTTAGAGCTCTAGCTCTGTCGTTCCCTCTGAGGGAATACTTTTTTCTTGAATGTACCTATGGGAGTCATCCTGTCAGTCCAATACCTTTTTGGCTGTGGCTGATCTTGTGAAAATGAGGCCAGGCACGTCATCTGACTTTTTTGTGGGAGAGGACTGGCAAAGGCTGAGGTCAAAAGAGAAAAGAAGTGGAAAGAACGGGGTACAAAGAGATTGAAGTTACCCTGTAATATGAGTAGTGGGCCATCAACAGGAAACCAATATGCCAAGGATATATCCAAAGGCACCTGTTGGACGATAGATGAAAACAATGTTAAACTTGAACCACATCAACATCCAACTAACACAGGCCACACATGGCTCTTCAGAGTATTTCATCCCTTAGGAGGCTAAAAAGATATTGCACCGGTCCTTAGAAAGTTGTACAGACTGCATCAATTGGCCTAGTTCATCACAAGTGCTAATTATCTCCCTTTCATCCAAAACCTTTACGCCAAGTTTTGGATGAAACCGTAAGCAATTTCCCAAAGCCATTAACTATTGTTTATAGTACTCCTGACCTACTTGTTCAACCTTTGATTTGTTGAAAATAGTCATTATGGATTTATTAATAATCAATAAATCAATGGAAACCCTATTGGATATATACACAATTTATTTTTCTAAAACAGTCACAAGACCTTCAAACCTGATGCATATTATTCTGAAAATAGCTGACCTACTTGTTCAAGCTTTGCTTTGGTGGGAAAAAGTCAGAATGCATTTACTAATAATCAGTAAATCAATGGAAACACCTTTAATTTGTTATTTCTTCAATATATTTTTCAATAATGGTCATAGAAACATCAAACCTGATGACTAGTACTCTGAAAATAGCTGGCCTACTCGGTAAAGCTTTGATTTGATCAAACAAGTCTTTATTGATTTATAAATAATCAATAAATGAATGGAAACACGTTAATTTATGTAAATTGTCAATATCTTTTACAAAACTTGTCATAGAAATGTCAAACCTGATGCATAGTATTCTAGAAATGGCTGGCCTACTTGTTCAAGCTTTGTTTAAGTTGAACAATAAATCCCTTTCAATCTCTGGATCATTAATATATTTTTCTATGCATAGCCTAAAGCAAGCTGGCCTACTGAAAATAGTGATTATGGATTCATAAATAATCAACAAATCAATTAAATCAATTACATTTTATTTTCCCTATCAATATATTCCTCAATAATGGTAATAGAAACTCCAAAGCTGATGTTTATTATTTTGGGGTCAAAAAAGTCTTTATGATTTGTTAATATAGTTTTAGTTGATGTCCAGATATACAGATTAAATTGGGTTTTACTTTATTTGTTGTTTATCAATACATCCATACTGTCTTTTTCCACAAAAACAAAGGTTGAATATGTAGGCTAGCTATTTTATGAATAATATACATCAGATTTGGGGTATCTCTGACCATTATCAATTGAAGATATACCGAATTAAATGTGTTTCCATTGATTTATTTATTATTAATAAATCTATAATTACTATTTTCAACAAAGCAAAGTTTGAACAAGTGATCCAGCTTTTCTTTTACAAAATATTCATCAGGTTTGAAGTTCTAATGACAATCATGAAAAAATATATTGAAGATACACAGAAATAAAGGTGTTTTCATTTATATATTGATTACGAATAAATCCAACACGTATTTTTGTTCTTCTACATTTTGCAACATGTATTTTACGACACAACAAGAGCGGATGTGACGATTTTGTCCTGCAGAAAAACCAAACACATGTGTATTACCCTAATGTTAGCTATCTGGCTAGTAAATGAACGATGGGAAAGAAACGACAGAAGAGTCAGGTATTCAACAGTTTATCAAAAAAGCAGAAGAAACATCTGAAAGAATTCGGAGAGGAGCATCCGTTCCATGATATGTACGAAAACAAATTCACAGTGACTTGTAATTCCTCTATTAACTTAGCTAGTTTTGCTACATGTAGTTGACTGCGTACATGCTTTTGGTATTTTTTGACACAGCATTACATTTAAATATCTCAAATGTTTTCTTATAGAGTAACAGAAAAAGCAGAGAAAATACAGGTTTTGGATCTGGTAAGTCTTAACCGCGTATCGCAATGAATTAGTTAACTACTAGTTAGCTAGTTGTGTGTGTAAAAAGATGTGTTCTGATTGTTATAGCCGGAAAGCCCAATACACTCTAGTGCTGAAACTGACGATGACGACGAACCAGAGCAGAAGTCGGCGTATCAGAAGTTATTGTCTACTCTTAGCCACCCTGCTGACCGCGAAAGCGAAGAAGACGAGAGTGATGATGATGATGATGATGACGACGACGAAGAAGAGCATCTCAGTGAAAGTGAGGCAACATCTACAAGTATTATGGTTGGTCTTTAGAATGTTCATGAAGTGACATGTCAGTCAAACAGAATTTAACTTATTTCTTATGCTGTTTAATTTTAGCAGGTAGTATTGGAGATGAAGACGATGAGGAAGATCATGAAGAAGGAAATGCTTTAACTATGACACCAGAAGAAGCAGGACCAAATGAAGAGGGTGAGAATGCTATGAATGATGAAACAACTGGAGACAAGTTTGAGGACAAGGAGCATGAGTCTCAGTTCTGTCTGGAGAACAACTTCTCTGGAGAAGAAGAACAGGAGGACACAGGGAACACAAATAAACTGGATGACATAGAAGGTTAGTAAACATTGAGGAAGATTTGAAAGTAGATTTTGTATCCTTTGTCAAGCTGGAATTCTTCATAGCTCATTAGAGCAACCGAATCCCAAATATAGAGTAAAAAGGCAATGCTTCATTGTGCTTTCTATTTATAAAAGAGCATCCTATTTCTTAGATCCTTTTAAGATGCACCTTGACACAGAGATTAGTGAGGAGGATGTGAAAATAATTGCAGCAGGCACTAAAGCCAAGACCCAAGTCAAAGTAAGCACACATCATTAATCTATGAATAATTACATTTTCATTGTGCTTGTTTACAGTTTTATGGTGAACATATCCTCATATATATCCTCATTCTCTCCCCCTTCCCCTTCCCCATGCACCTAACACAACAGTGGCCAAGACTGGGCACCCTCCTATGCTCCTCCCCTCTGGCGAGGTTCGGCCCCATCGGTCAGGAGAGAGACACAAGCCCCCTGGCATTCCACAGAGTCCTGGAAACCAACTGGAAATCTCTCAACCAGACCACCGACTCCAAGGGGGCTGAGGAAGATGTCAGTGCATTGCAGGTGGAGCTGCTGGCTGTCATGGGCTCCTACAGAGACTTGTACTTCCCAGAGAGCTCGCCAGTCACAGAGGGGCTGGAGGTCCGCAGTGCCTACTGCCTTCATGCGCTTAATCATGTGTTGAAATCCAACTCAAGTGTTCTGGCTCATAATGCCCAGATCAGGGAGAACCAAGCCCAGAGTACAGCCAAGAGGAACAAGGCTGGAGTAGAGCCACAGGATGAGCCCCGAGACCAAGGCCTGACCCGACCAAAGGTAAGTCAACTGTTTGTGTACTTTATCCAATCCCTGTCTGAAGTGGCACTATTGCAGGGACTGAACGCTGTTTGCGCATTTTGTTTGTCAACCCCTTTTTGAGTCCGTTTCCTCCTGCTTCTGTGTCTGTTCACAGGTTCTGATCCTGGTGCCGTTCCGAGATGGAGCACTGCGGGTGGTCCAGACCCTTATCAGCCTCCTGGAGACCAAGGGCAAGAAGATGGATGTCAGCAATAAGAAGAGGTTCAAAGATGAGTTTGGAGAGGAGTCGGGGGGGACACCGCCCAACCCCTTCAGACCCGACGACTACACAGCACTTTTCTCTGGCAACATTGATGACCACTTTAGGATAGGTTAGCAACAAATGGGTTTATTACACTACAAACAACTCAGTATTTGGGTTTTGTTGTGCATGTGTGTTTATATTCCTCTAAAATATATATTTGTTGTATATTTCCACTATAACCACTGTCTAGCTAACTAGCTTTTAATCATGGAAATGTAGCCAACCTTGTTTTAAGATTCATATTTGTACATTCGTGTTAACTGGTATCTAAAATTCAGTAACATTACCCTAGGGGTAACAAAAGAAACACACCTACTACTATCTCTGCTAAGAAAAATAGGAACACTGATTGTCTCCTTTCTCCAAACCAGGCATTTCCATCTTAAGGCGACGCGTTCGTCTGTATGCACCCTTTTACTCTTCTGACATAATAATAGCGTCTCCACTGGGCCTGCGTACGATGCTGGGAGCGGAGGGGGAGGCCAAGAGAGACTTTGATTTCTTGTCCTCAATCGAGATGCTGGTGTTGGATCAGGCCGACGTCTTCCTCATGCAGAACTGGGAGCACCTTCTGGTAGGGTTGTTGTTTACGTACTGCCAGGGTTAGCTACAGGAAGGATTAGGCTGAAATTATTTACGGTAGCCTAGATTACAGCATAACCGTGTTTCATCAAGTTTGTTAGTTTTAAGGACTAATGTTAATTGTGTTGTAAAGTAGATGGGGGTATCATATTGGGATATACAGGCTGCCTGTTTTGTCTTTTAGTGGATAGTGTTCCTGTGTAATGGACTGTAATGTTTTTCTCACATTTACTTTAACCAGTCTGTCCTGTGCTTCCTTTCAGCATGTGATGAAGCATCTGAACCTGCAGCCTTTGGACTCCCACGGGGTAAATTTCTCCAGGGTACGCATGTTTAACCTCAACAACTGGGCCAAGTATTATCGGCAGACACTGGTATTCAGCGCCATCCAGGATCCGCAGATCAACAGCGTCATCTCAAAGCACTGCTTTAACTACCGCGGCCAGGTGAATGTGCACTTAGTGTGTTTGGCCTATTTAACCGTAATGCAATTTCATGTACCCTATAACATTGGAAATATTGTTACTTGAATATTATGAGTCATGTTTTTCATGTTCTTATTCCAGGTTGCCACCAAGAATATGCCTGCAGCAGGCTCCATCTGCCAAGTTCTGGTGCAGCTTCCTCATGTTTTCCAGATGTTCAATTCCAACAGCTTCATGGACCAGGATGCAAGGTAAGGAGGCAAATAACACTAATCTTTAACAGAATTCTACTATGGTATGTAACATGGTCTGCAAAAACAGTTTAACGTATTTCCATACAGCTGCCCTGGTGTAAGCTGGAGTACCCAAAGTGTACATTGCACTTAAATATTTCATGTGACAACTTTTAATACCACTACATAATTGACTTCCTCCTATTGCACATTGATGTTATACTGGCATCTAACAATCAGTTAATAATCTACAACCCTATTGTCAGGTTCCAGTTCTTTGTGGATAAGGTCCTGCCCCAGTACAGAGACTCAGTCATGTCCCATACGCTCATCTACATTCCCTCATACTTCGATTACGTCCGGCTGCGCAACTACATGAAGAAGGAAGAGATAAATTTTGCCAGCATATGCGAGTACTCCACTAAGTCAGAGGTGTCCCGAGCCAGGCACTTTTTCAAGAAGGGAGACAAGCAGTTTATTCTCTTCACTGAACGCTTCCACTTCTACAAGAGGTAAAGGGGTGATTTGTTTGAATTGTTAGGCCCATACATTTAGTATATGAACAGGAATTCTGTCAGGGGTGAATTTCACTGATGTTCCCCTTGTAATAATTACATTGTCACCCCTCTCAGATACACCGTCAAGGGCATTCAGAACTTAATATTTTATGGGCTGCCGACCTACCCTCACTTCTACAGTGAGATGTGCAACTTGCTGCAGACAGGGGGCAGAGAGGAGGCCAGTTGGACCTGCACAGCTCTTTACTCTCGCTACGATGCCCACCGCCTCACTGCCATCACTGGAGCCAAGAGAGCAGCCCAAATGCTACAGTCTGAAAAGCCTGTACACCTGTTCATCACAGGAGAGAAGGACACATGACCCCGATGGATAGAAATTGAGTTTGGAAGAAGAAAGTCATACCAGCAATAGTTTTACACTGGTCATAGATCAGTGATTAGACCTTTTACTTGGGTTAAAATAAAGAAATCTGCTTTGTAAAAAACATTAAAATATTTGAATATACAACCAGCCATGTTTCAAGTGCTACTGTTAAAGAATGTTACCGGTGATCATTTTTGTTAATGAGTCTATACTAATGTTGAGTTATGGCTTGTCATGGTAGCAATATGACTTAATTCCAAGCCTTGAATATTGTGTTAAATGACACTTGATTGGTATTCAGAAAACAGACCCTTTTCCCAGAAAAGACAACATTTTACTCTGCACCTACATGTTTTATTTATTAAAAAAAATACAAAATTAAAAAAAGTTTCCATAGGAAAGCGATACAAATGTGCAATCCCATCTCTTTCATATCCATTTAAAAAATACATCAACAGTAAATTAATTCATAAAATTTAAGATGTTCTAAGTTTAAAAAACAAAAATACCGAAGAGAGCCTGCATGTTGAGTCCCTATTTTGAAGAGGTCCTGTATGAAGGATGAGATCTGGGGAAAATTAAATATTTTAGCAGCCATTTCCTGAAAAACGAATCTGCTCTCAAACAGCCCCTATAGATTCATGAGATGTGGGGTAGAGGATTCAATTGAAGGGAGCCTTCTGGGAGTCAAGAGTATTTGTCATTATGTAAAAGCACTCAACCAGAATGGTTTATTAGTCTTGTGGCCCCTATGGGAATTCAACATACAACCTTGATGGTTAGGCATTAGCCAATTAGACCCCAGTAACAGTAGGTACCCATAGGGACCTTGAGAGAGTCAGCCTCCTCAGGATTAGATCTCAGTCTTTCATACAGAAGTGTGAGAACTGTGCACAACCATGCCCCTCTTATTTTCCAGTCAAGTAACTGGCCTTTTAATGGTATAAGTATAAAATTAAAACATTTAATAGTAAATTAATAACAGGATATTAGGCTCTTAGAGTGGCTGTGTGTTGGAGCATGAAATTATATTGTTGATGTTGCATTCAGAGCACACGGGTCTGGCAAGGTTTGGCAGGCACCTCCAGGGTGCTTTCATGACCACAGCTGGATGTCACAGAGGATGTCTCCTCCACAGGAGTGGGCATCCCCTGGGCACGGATCTGCTGCATGCACTGCCTACAGGGGACAACAGAGACTTTAGGATGGATGATATCTCACTGTATGGTGACATGCTGTCACATTCTGTTTGTCTCTAGAATATACATTTTTGTACTGACTTCACAACTTACCAAGCTGTGCGGGACATTATGTAGTAGATATCTGGCTTCTGGAAGCCATTAAAGGTAGAGGAAGCAGCCACAGTGTAGGCCCCCATGTTTTCAAACAGCAACCACTCTCCTACTTGCATGTCTGGCAGAGTGCAATGCTCAGCGATACGGTCTAGGCCATCACAGGTTGGTCCCCAGATACTGCAGGGGTACATTCGCTCATCTGGTTTGGGCTTCTAGAATATGGTAAAATGAGCAGAGTTCAAACAACCGTCAGACCTGTTGTATTAACTTGTTTGTGTTAGGATCAATGAATTAAATGTGTGGTCCAGAGCATGGCATTGACTGGATTTGATAACCATAGGGGGCCAGTATAAAAATACAATTATTGTTCTGGTTAAAAGCATCTGCTACATGACTTCAATGTAAAATGTGCTAATCATCTTACCTTGTGCAGGGTCGGCAGGCAGTGAGCATGATCATACAGAATACAGTTGAAGGAGCCGTAGACACCATCATTTACATAGTACATAAGAGTCCGGTCACTGGTCCAGTCATCATCCTCTGCAAGAGAGATTTGTGGAAGTTCTTAAGAAATGTGGCTCACCATTTGCAATTTTCTTTCTGGAAGAGCAGCCACTAAATTCCTTAAACATTTGAGAGTTGAGTTTGCACTTACCATCAGAGGCAGACTGCTCGTTCATGACGACTTTCTTGGCAATAATGTTAACAGCCAGAGTGTATGCAGAGGCCACATAGTAGCGGCCTGGCTCTGCAATTATCCTGGTCCCAGAGTCAGCAGGGAAGTACTTGTCAAGTGCTGGGTTGATAACTGCTGTGATTTCCTCAAATTTGAGTTTGGTATCCTCAGACCCAGGGAAACCACCACCAATGTCCAGGAGGGTCATGTTGAAACCAACCTCAGTCTGCAGAAAAATTTAACAGAGGAGTTAGACCTGCAAACTGTGTCCCCTCATTGGTGTCCTAGCGGTAAGGACACCTGACCAGTAACCAGAAGGTTATGACAACATTCAAATAAAAAGAGTAAGCCCATTAACCCCAATTACCCACTGGGTAATCTTTAATCATTGGAAACAAACCAATTTAGAAGGAAATACATTCAGGGGATAAGCCTCCCCCGGAAAGAAACGTACCCCCAGGTCAAAAACATAACGGGCATCAGAGATGGCCTGGCTGTATGTGTCTGGGTCAGTGCAGCCGCTGCCCACGTGGAAGCTGACCCCGATAACGTCTAGGCCCAGCTCCATAGCCCGCTCCAGGAGACCTCTGCAGGCCTTCAGGGTGGCACCAAACTTCACACTCAGCCTGCACACTGCCTTGGAATCATCGGTGGCAATGCGCAATACCAGTCTAAACAAGTAAAGACATAGTCAGAGGTGCACTTTCACTCTCACTCAAGCTAGTGAATCCAGTGGAAATTTCTCCTACTTCGCATTGTCGTGGCATCGAGCCACCTTCATGAGCTCCACCTCGCTGTCAAATGTCATCATCTGGACTCCGTGCGCAGAGGCATACTTGATCTGGGACACTTGCTTGCAAGGGTTGGCATAGATGATCCTGCTAGCATCCACGCCGAGAGACTGAACAATCTGAATCTCAGTCTGTAGTGGAAAACAAACTGGGTCAGTACAAAAACATTCACAGTTTTTGGGGTTATTTTTAGTGGGTTTTTTTGGGGGGGGGGGGGGGCAAATCAATGCAGGAGATTTATAGAAAGAGGCACCTTGCTTGCACAGTCAAAGCCAGAACCCAAGGATGCCAGGGTTGTGACAACAGCCCGGCTGTCATTGCATTTCACTGCATAGAAGGGCGTGACGCGGGGCATTGCACGTGCCCATCTCAGGTGCTTCTTCAACACATCACCCAAGTCGCATACATAGAAGGCATCCTTATCATCCTGTAGGGTAAACACTTGATGTCAGGGAATTTAAAATATCTAACATGGACATGCCTAATTTCTTACCTTCTCAAATTGGTACACCTTTACAAGACAAACTTACAAGAACAATTACAGTTAAGTACCTTGCTCAAGGTCACAAATATGCATCGCTCAGGATTTGAACCAACTGCCTTTCAGTTACTAGCTGAATGATTTAACTGATTGGCTACCTGCTGCACGTAACCAAAACACAGTAAAATCAAGGACAGTAGAATGTTGTTCTTACCGACATTGATGTCTCGTTGATCTTCTGTTCAACAATGTCACGGGCACAGAAGCCTTCCTCCAGGAACGTGAAGGCATAATCTGCAGGAGTGAAAGTGTTCATGGTCGCAGAATCTTTTAGATTGTGGTCACAAAAGAAAACTGTGGAAAAGGAAATAAGAATTAAATGAAACAGACCAAAGAAGACAAGCTAAGTTATGGAAGAACCTTATCAACGTGGGCATTGACATTTTATAAAAATTTCATTCAAAGGCAGAGACAAGTTATGCATCTTTCAGAGCTACTGCACACCAATTAAGTGAACACGGTATCTTACAGGCCTCTGCTTACACAGTATCTAATATAAAATGTGACATGCATGTTGGAAATGATGGGGGATAAAAAAATTAATTAAAAAAAACTTACTTGGACAAGAAAGAGATGGAATTCAGTAAAATAGTTTAATCAGGTGCAGAGCAGCCAAGGTGGTTCACCGGTGAAGTTGAAACCTTTAAGATAAGACTCTAGGCCGGGGCCAGCAGAGTAGCCAGTGTGCGCTTTCCTGAAGCGATTATTCTGCAAACAGAAACATACAAATCACTGTAAAAATGCCCTAGTATTTAAAGAGTATTTTTTGTGATGATCGTTAAACATTGTTGTTCAATCACATCAGTTAATTCCCAAATGATCCCCATCACCTCTGCCACCTCTTTATGTTAATGTACACCTTTCAGGGGTATAGGGTTTAATGGAAGTGGAATACCACTAGGCACTATTTTGACAAGTGTGTTGCCCATTTCGAGGTTGTCATATTGTGTAAGAGTTTACAAACAAAAAGGTTGTAAAAAAAAAACTAATTTAAGCAGGTATAAAACAAACTCCAACTATGATTATTTTTTGCTTGATAACTCCTGGTGGAATCTTGTCATCATTAACCCCAAAGAAGTCCTAGGAGTTGACTACTTTGGACATTCACAGAACTATTGCAGCAGTGAAACAAGACTAAATATAAATGCACTTTGTTGCTTTCACTTGGCTGTAGTAAGTACAGAGTGCCACCATCATACTAAAACAGTTTGTGTAACCGGTAAAAAAAAAAAAAAACGGGTTTTGGTTGTAGTACGACGTCAGCATGGCCAGTGTATACGTAACGTATTGCGTAAAGCCAAACCCACCATTCCAGAGTAAACGTATCACGAAGTCTGTTGAATAACGCTGACAAACGAAATGAGTGCACACCAAAAACGTCTTCATTCATTTACAGCTATCAGTAGGAGCTTCAAATACATGCCTATTGTCTAAGCTAATAATCGGCTTGCAATTTGCGTCGTCGAATTGATGAAGGCATGGTCTGTTGAATTCACGCCGGTTTAAACCATTTGGCGGCCTAGATATACGAAACAGAAACGTCGCGGTTTTTATTAGCATACATATGAACTACAACCACAATGTGCGTCTGTTTTTCGTCATGTCGAGATCTAAACTTGTACGTATAGTACTCGCTGGCCACTTTCAGAAAAAAAAAATCGGAGCGTGCTCTAATACCAAATACATCAAACGCGGTTTTTCCGTCCTCCGATCCCCCAACTCTAACCGCCCTATACCAGCAAATGATGTACTGTAAACTAGACCACACGACTCCCAGTTTATTCAAACGAGCCCTTTCTTTCACGTCTAGTTTTATTTTTTGATTAATAAACAGCATATCTTAAATTACCGAGAAGTAACGTTTTAAAATGTAACCTTGAATCGCTACCGGAAACATGACGTACTAGGAAGCATTACTTAACGTTAACCAACTCCTGCCAGAATGGATTTAAAAAATAAATACATTTCAGAAATCTGACGTTAAAAACGATAACGTGGGTATATTATTGTGCACAAATGTAACGATAACCGTAGACCACGTTTATTTCCTAGCTATTCCAGCGGTCCAAACAATAACGTTTATGCAAAATCGTCCATCACGCGCGCCCTTACAAAATTAATAAAGGTAGCGCTACTTAAAACTCGACAATGTACCAAGCCTGCTATTAAACACCTGACAGTTAGTGCTACAATTTTGCGTATTCATACAGTACCATGACTTCCTAAACATGATTTGAAAAACCCAACGTGTAACGTGGCTCTAACTAGCTAGGACAGTATATCATACGACACGGTAGTGAATGAATACCGGCAAGTTGGGTAGTACAGTACTAGTAGCGCGTATATTGGCTAAAAACTTGAAAATAACCTTACCTTAAAAAGCATTTACAAAGAGTGTGTCCATTAGACCAGAATCCTGGAGAAAAAAAAAGTCAATTTTCCCTTATCAGGCAGCTCTATCTCGGTAGGCTACTGTGTTACGCTTCTTGGCTGAACTACGAGTGGAAACCGGCACTTTGGGATCGACCCTATTTATAGAGGTACCGTCTCCAAGGCAACACGCCAGCTAAAACCGGCCTTCAGTCGACGTAGGAACCGGTTTGGTCTTGTCATGGGCTCCTCGTGCTCCGAAGGGAAGTAGGAGGGGGCTGCTAGATAAAGGCGTCTCTTTGCCGGCTCCTGCCTAGAATGTCTTTCTTAAGCTAATGCAAAATCAAACGTTAAACTAGTTTGCAATGAAGACTAACGGTTTTTTTACATTTATTTGACCAATTAAGATTTTTTTATTATTACCTTTAATTGCAATCAATTACAATTCACCAGCTAGGCGATTGTGAGATAATTTCCATTACGTCTATGTTGGTTAGGAATGTGTGTGTTATAAAGAAATAGTTATGTTTATAACTCATTTTATGATGAGATGACATATTTGCCGATTTGTCCAGATTATTTTTTTCTGACATCACCAAAGTTGTCCTTGATTAGCAGATCTGGACAGCATTCAAAGTCAGAGTGACACATGACAAAGTGTGTTTAGACATGTGCTGGTTGATTTCCTATCAGAATTTTTTTTCCCAAGACAATCATATTTCCAAAGCAAATTTACTGTAGCATTGCTTACTGTCAACAGAAACTGGTTGCTGAGGGTGCCTGGTGCACCAGCATCTTAGTATTGTCTGCGTCCTGAATGCCTGGGTCTTGCACAATTATAATAAACAAGTTACTTGATACAGTTATCCAAGATGTACAAGACATTTAAAAGTAGACCTACAGCTTAATGCGTCAGCTGCCTTTTAGTCCACTTTAAGTTATGTACTGGGGTGAAAAAAACTGTTTTATTTCAAATTCTGTCATGATATGCACTTAAACTGAACTGAACTGAAGAAAAAAAACTAATGCAATCCCTCTACAACCCTAACACTTTGTATGGATTATCTTGCCTCTTTCCTTTCAAGTTTCACACTTCCCCATTCACCAGCTAGCCTTCTTCATTGCCCCATTTCCTTTTAATATGTACGCATTATCTATTATGTTGAAAGTGTTCTGTACCTATGTGAAGTGCAATTAAGCATCAGATAAAGAACACAGATGACCGTAATAAGCCTCTTGCGATGGTTATTGAAGCTTGTTGTATGCAACAGGAAGGAGAGTTTATGTAAGATTCACAAATATTAATGTAAGCGTCACAAAAAAAGAACATTTCTAGCCTGTCTCAATCAATGGGTAACAGGGTTACTGTGTTATGCTTAACTCAATTGCCCACCCCAAAAAACAAGAACATTGCCAAAATCACCTGCTTTTACATTATTTTACTGTATTTCTATACTTTATATTTTACTTTTATTGGTTTAATGTTTCTTAGGATTTCTTTCTTTAAAAAAAAAAACATAGATTACTTTTATTTTTTATTTACTCATCAAAGTACATATAACATCTTCCCAAATCAACTGTTAAACCAAAATAATTAGGGCTTTACGAGAAATGTTTGGGTTAAAATCTTAAGAAAGACATCTTCATAGGGTCACATTAGCAGTCAGAATTTAGGACACTTTAACATACGTAAAATGCTTTTAATATACAACCTAAATGATACGTAAACTATATAAGGGACAATTTTGTGTGACAACCAATCTTCAGACTGTGCCTATGTGCTGTCTTTAGGGGTCACTGAGACCGACTAGGCCCAATTGGGAACTGTTATTGAGCAGCAAGAGGGAGAAGAAATTGACCTACAAAACAGGTAGACAAGTCTGCAAAAAAATTTAGGTGCCATGGTAATTGCAATATGCACACAACCTCTGATGATTCTCACAGACACGCTGAAACTATGGCCTGCACATGTTGGCAGGGTCACGTGCAACAATGCCCTTGATTCTTAATTGTTGGGTCCCATTGGGGATGTGTGACATTTGGCTGGTTGCAGTGACAGCAGGTCCCACAGAAAACTACATGAGCAGCAGGAGATTAAGTCTCAAAGACTTAAACCCTAGTAAACCTCTGTTACCTCTTGCTCCTGACCAGGTCTACAGTTAGTCACTGTGGAGCTTGGACATTGCTCCTTTGACGGCACTATTTTTATCACTGTTGTCACTTGGCACTAGAGGTCAGTGTGACCAATCAGGATAAAAGTAGCCCATTCACCTCATTGTGAGCATTGTCCAGATGCTGAACTTAAATGAGCTGTAACCAAAAAAATTTAAATTCAAGTAACACTGCAAGTAACAATAAGAGTTACACTGTTCAAATGGCAGTGGAAGACTGATCGTTTGACCCATTTCCTCCAAGAGATTGCTAAATAGAACAGATGGACCACTTTTCCATTAGTCCAGTTTTTTCACAGACTTTGAGGTTAAGGATAGACATTAGCACTCTCCGGAAAATGAGGACTTTGTTCATTAGTAATCCAACTTCACATATGGAAACAGAGGCATTCCATTTTTAAGAGGCTGGTCATATGGGTTTCAGTTCAAAGTCTCTCAAAAAGGAAACTTCAAGCATCATGAAGACTATCTGTGGTTTTGTGAAATAAGTTTCTCACATCAAAATGGGCCACAATCAAATTGGCATCTTTTCTTTACACGACCATGAGTTAGTTTCCATTTAGACTTTAACATTTACCACCAGGCTAGCATATGAAGTCATTCTTTTAACTAGGGGTTGAAACCCCAAAAAACCACACTTTTTTTCTGAAATAAAAAAGTGGGGGGAAAGGGGGTGGGAGAATGGAGAAATGTTTGCAAGGACAAACCAGACGAAACAATCTGCTATGCTCCACTTGTTGCTTATTTTTGGTCCTTCCCTGGCGGGAAGCCTAGCTGCCCCTATCGTTGTTTCTCATCTTGTTTTGGCAGTTGGACGCCCACCAACCATGAGAAGCCCACGTGGTTCCTGAGCAGGAAGTAGACTAGGCCTCAACTCAGGAGCTAATTCATTTACCAGACATATATCTGCTTGTTTAGAAAGGCACAGTCATGGGATACGGAAGGAGCAGCCATAGTGACCCTGAGTTGTGGCAGAGGAATGCCCCCTCTCTTCCTAACCCTATTTCTCACTTTTTATTTTTCATTCTGGTTCTCTCGTTCTGTTCTCCCCTCCTTAGTTCTGTTCTCTCCTTCCTCATGTAGCCTATTTTCCATCTGTGTCTCCTCTTGACCAACACTGTAACTACGCCTTAGACAAGGTGGTGATTGTTTTAACATAAGGGCAGCTCGCAAGACAGCTTTACAGTCAGGGGGACTTTGTGTGTGTTTGCAAGTGTGTGCGCACCTGCGTGCAAATAAGTGATTCTGTACACCTCGACCCGAACACAAGTGACCTTGTTTACAGAAGGGCACAGACGCACACTGTTGCACCAAATACTTTCAGATTCTCGACTTATTGCAGTATGATGGCATTTCATATTATGGGATATATGCTGTAATACTTGTTCTATGTTGATGGGCCTACAGACACACATGGTATATGCGACTGAACAGTGTGTTACTGATTTGGGACCCTTAAGGCACAGACTGGTTTTCAAACATGTAGTTAACCACACTGTTTAATTTGCAACTTGTATCTCTGGCAATGTCTATTCAGCAGTGCTTACTATACTTTAATGATTTAACCAAAAGTCTTAATAGGTTGGTTTAACATATACAAAGGTGCATGATGGAAATAAAGCTCAGGAAAAAATGAAGAAAAGGTTGAAAAGAAGGTTTTCAGTGAGGAACAGAAGGGTTAAAATTAAGAGACCACTGCAAATTGAGCACTTGGGTTCCTCACTCAAAACCTTCCTTTTCAACTTTTTTGGAAAAGAAAGAAAAAGGTGCAGTGGTCTCTTAATTTTTTCCCGAGCTATATATTATCCATTCAGAAGGACAGATGAGAGAGTCCATAGGTGCTCCATTGGGAGTGGAGCTTTTGGGTATTTAGGCAAAAGAAGACTTATGGGCAGAAATGGCCATACATTACAAAAATGAATCACAACATACCCTAAAGACCAACATTTGGGGCAGACCTGGAACCAAAGTACCTGCTTTGACTCTGAGAAGAAGCCTTAAAACAAATGGCCTAGAAGTACATATTGCTGCTACAAAATCATTATTTCAGATAGGCAACAGGCAGAAAAGATGGCAACAATGTTTTATTTTAGCCATCTCACAAGTTATCAATTTCCTTTTGGATATAATAAATTGTTATTACTTTTTATTGTGTTAATGTTTATTTTATATAGTGTTTTATGAGCACATACTCTTCCTGCCCAGATAATTTGCTGTACATTTTTTTGTCAGTTGGCCAAAAACTTTAACTAGTTAGTTTCATTTAACTAGTTTTATTTTTTAAGATAAGTGTAAATGGTCATGATCTAATACATTTTTTACTGTTAATCAAATTTAACTGGTTAAGTCATTTCCATTTTAGTAACACACAATCCATTCCAGAGTCTCCATTCTAGAGTCTTTGCTTTCATCTGAATACATCTAAGTGAGACAACCACAACTCAGTAAGTACATTTTACTTAGTGAAGCAGCAATCATCAGAGGCAGTGCAAAAAATATAATAAAACCCTCAGGTGCCTTCATTATTCACCACATGAACCAAATATAATTTGGGTATGATTCCTGTCTGCCTCCTGTAATTTATCATCAGATTGCAAAAATTGTTTAATTTCTTCTTACCATCTTATAAGATATTAATGACCTTTGAGACAACAAGAGAAGTTATCTTTTATTGTGTTAAAGTTTATCTTTTTTTATTATACTTTTATATAGTGTTTTTACAAGGAAATAAACCACAGTTACCCAATGGCATCTTTTTATGTTTCCATTTTGATTAAAGCCCTCTCTGTCTTCCCAGTCTCCATGCACACTGCTTTGATGTAGGCAAAGTGTAGGCATGGAGCTTTCATATGGCAAACCCACTGTACCAAGTTTACTCTGTGATAACGTAATGACCTTAGAGCTCTGACATCAGTGACCCCACCCTAGCAGCTGGGAGTACAAAACACACAAGGCTGTTTACCCCTCCGGGAGCATAAAGACTATTGAAATCTTTGTTCTAATCTAACGTATCCGGTCGTGTCTGACAGAGCTCTGGTAATACCTTGTAAAACTATTGCTCCTGGAGCAGTCATGCCCAGCTACACAGATTTAAAGACAATTTAGCCTTTCTGTGTTAACTCGATCTACCAATGACATGTGAATGTTGGCCCTATTTCACAAAATATCTTACACTAACAATAAACCCAAACCAGCAGTTAAAGCAGACAACTACTGTGTCCTGTGCTTTGAATAACTATGCTGATGACCGCTGTGTATATTTAGGGTTGCATTTGTCCATGCCAAGGAGATGTTCTGTGAGTGTCTGGTGTAAACATTTCTGATTTGTGTCACATGCACTAATATAAGGTCAACATGCAAACTGACCCACATTTCCTTCTTTTTTGTTGCTCTCTCTCTTCCTACTAAGTAGTAGAGCTCTGTTAAACCAAACAAGATTAGTCTGAGCTGTGACTGCTGTCACAACAACAATTATAGCATTGACTGCAATGGCATGCACTCTCACAAGTCAGAGCCAGAGCAAGGCCATATGAACGACCATTGTTAGGCTACATTATGATATTTCTACATCATAAAACATTGGTCTAGTTTATCAGAGAAGTAAGTGTTTGCTAAGGCAGGTTAAATGAGACCTTATGAGGTGAGTACATTAAAAGCAGTTTGACCTAATGACCAATTGAGGTGAATATGGCTGAGTATGCACTGATTCTCCTATAGTATATTTGCACTTCAGCCTTATGACACTGCATCACAAGTAGCCAGTTAAGTGAAGGTCTATTTATTTACCCATCCTGACAATATTTGTTGCCCCTTGTAATACATCTCTTAAAATACAACCACTTGCCCGAAACATCTACCCAAAGCAATTTAAAAAGTCACTTTTTAAAATTTTCTGCATTATGATCTCTTACATGATCTGGGATAATCAAAAAAATATTCCCCATTGCTACTGCAATGTGAACATTAGGTGGCTTATGGCTATAGGTCACTTCCAGTACCCTTGTAATTATATAAAATAAAACTTCCAGTACTCTAGTGACAAAGACATTTTTTATCTTAAAGTATCTCCAGCTCTTCATCCACACCACAACCTTGAGGAGAGAGTGATCTGTGGGTTTGAGTTAAAGGTCTCCACTGATTTCACCCAACCACAGAAGCTTTGACCTAAAACGGCTCGGGATGTCTTTTTCTACCCACATTTTCCACCCATCAATTTTCCTCCGCTCCAAGTTCCAATTGGTTACAAGCAGGAGTCATTGTGTATACACACATAACAAAAGTCCGTAGCTGACGCAGGTGGACTGCACTTCACCCAGTGTTGGTGAGTCACTTTTTCTGCCTTGTCACAACCACCAGTGCCTTTTAAAAGGTTGTTTGTTGCTGTCTGCATTATTTTTTGGTGAAGGATAGTTTTATTTAGTCAAGTATCCTGAATTCATTTTCCTTGTAGGTACTACATTGTATTTGAGACTCTCATTCAACAGTCCCAAATATTAAATGATTACACACACAAACACCCAGACAGACATATTCTCAAACATACACAAGGGTACATACGTACGCACACACAATTTGGATTTACAAACCCATACCCTAATATTATCCTTACACTAACCTTACTAGCCTTAGCCTTTAACTTTAACTAAACTTAATCTAACCTTAACTCCTAAACCAAACACTTAATGCCTAAACTTACCCTGAAGCTAATTCTGAGCATAATTCTTAACCCCAAGTAGGATTAAGCTTCCTATAAAAGTGAGGCCAGGCAGATATCCTGGCTTTGTATGATTTTCCTTGTTTTACTATCATAGTGAGATCCTCAATGAAATAGTAAGACAGGAACACACACACACAGACACAGAGGGACTCAATCCGACATTTGTACAAATAATACCCATCGAAATTGTATTAACATGTTATTACAATTCAGCGAAGAGTACGCCTCTGGACAAAAACATCTGCTGTAGGAATGTAACCCTCATTCAATTCATTACAATCCTGCTTCAGTTCTCTCTTTGGCAATTCCATTCCCTCCTTGTGTGATTTCATTCCCGAGATCACATGCCCACCTCATCTCTTTGGTATTTCCTTTGTAGACAAACACGAGCACACACGCCATTATGTTTTGTCCACGCCCCCTATTTCCCAACTCATACTTTTTGTCCAGTTAATGTGCCAGTGGCACGGTACATGTTTTTATAAGAAATGTTTTCTCCCTTCCCAAACTGCGTCTACAGTTCCGTCTCATTACAACTGCTCCATGTGTCCTCGCCACTCTACTCATCCAACACGGAAGTCACGTGGACACACAAGTGCTGGTCAACTATCACTCACCTGACGACCTCATGATTACAAGTGCCTGAGCCATCCGAAAGAGATTCACCAGAGCTGGATGAAATCCACAAATCCCTGCTAACCCTGCTAAACCATGCCTTACCCTCTCCAGGTGATACTGTCAACTTCCGTCTCCCAAGGAGATCCCTTGCTACTCGTCAATTAGAGGCAGTCAAGGCTCAAATCTAGTGGTTGTGGTCAATTTGGTGCTATGGAAGCGATTCCTATGCAGATCGTTTTGTCACACCAAAAGCTCAGATGAGCCTGCCAGGTGGCTCAAATCTAATTGACTACATCTATACCAGGGTGTGTCACACACCATCATGACTGGGAGGCTACAAAGGGTGGTGCATACTGTATTAGCTTTGCAAGCCCCAGGCCAGCAGAGGTGGGAACAGGCAAAGCATTGTTGTCTTATTTCACTCTAGCTACATCTTTGGGCAGGGAGTGAGTCTGCAAAAAGGTTGCCAGTTTTCATTGACTGTAAACCACCCAATCAAACGTGTACCAAAATGTTTTCTTAAAGTTTTTTTTTTCTATACAACCCTATCTGTAAATCAACCCGCCCAAGGCCATTTTTGCTCGCACACTGTAAGTAAAAATAGGCCAATTGTGCGGGAAACCACCCGATCTGGCAACACCCGCCTCCACCTCCACCTCCCCCTGCTGCTACTTCTTCTTCTTCTTCAGTCTGTTGGCAGAACCCAGATCTTTAACCTGCACATACCGCCATCTAGTGTTGAGGAGTGTGGGGTCAACCATGGCAATCTACACTCACATACTGATGAGCCAAAATAATATGACCACCTGTCAAATATGCTTTGGAGGCCAAGGCAATGTGTGCAGTGTGGCAGGGTGCATTATCCTGCTGAAAGGGGCCACAGCCATCAGGGGATACCATTGCCATGAATGGGCATACCTGGTCTGCAACAATGTTTAGGTAGGTGGCACATGTCAAATATCCACATGAATGATATCCACATGAATGATATCCATATGAAGCCCAGACCCAGAGTTTCCACTGGCTTGCTGTGTTCCCACAGTGCATCCTGTTACCATTACTTGCCCAGGTAGATTGCACACACATACATGGCCTTCCACGTAGAAGAAAAAGAAAACCGGGCTCATCAAACCAGGTGACCTTCTTCCACTGCTCCAAGGTACAGATCGGACTCTTGCGTGCCCATTGTAGAGGCTTTCGACATGGGTCATCATGGGCACTCTGAGTGGTCAATGGCTATACAGCCTCCCAGGACCATCATTAACATTTTCCCACAGTTGATCTTCCGTCGGTTCGGACCAGGCGAGATATCCTTCATTGCCCTCACGCATCTACGAGCCTTGGGCACCCAACACCCTGTCGCCAGTTTATGGTTTGTCCCACCTCAGACCACTGGCGGTAGGTACTCACCGCCGCTGACCAGGAGCACCCCACAAGCATTGCCGTTTAAAAAATGCTCTGACCCATTCGCCTGGCCGTAACAATCTGTCCCTTGTCAAGGTGGCTTAGATCTTCTTTACTCCTACATCCAACACGTTCACTACAAGAACTCATTGTTCGCTTACCATCTAGTCTACCCATACCTTGACATGTGCCCTAGATGATCAATGTTATTCGCTTCAGCTGTGAGTGGTCATAATTTTTTGGCTCATCAGTGTATTCTCCTGCCTAAACCAGTCTCTGAAATAAAAGATAATTCCCTACAGACCTCACCGCTTTCATATCCCCATCCCCAAAATAGCATCCAATCTTCATCTCCGTCCAACCCATCTTACTCCGTTGAACAAACTCTCTCCAGATCGTACAACTCACAGTACAACAATACATGCTCCACTGACTCGCCCAGCAAACATGCATCTCTATTCATTTCAATAAAGAATGCAGTCCTGTATGACCAAATCTTAATCTTCCCAGCGCAACCGTAATCCACCACCTCCATAACATTCTTCCTAATAGTATAACAAAATCTTCCCTTACTAAACGCTTCCGTAACCATTACCTTCAATGAGTAGAATGAAGGCATCTTACGAAGTAAGATGGGACCACTGGGTAGACTAGAATTACCTAATTATTAATTAAATGTATAACACTACAATATATATACAGGTGCTGGTCATAAAATTAGAATATCATCAAAAAGTTGATTTATTTCAGTAATTCCATTCAAAAAGTGAAACTTGTATATTATATTCATTCATTACACACAGACTGATATATTTAAATGTTTATTTATTTTAATTGTGATGATTACAACTGACAACTAAGGAAAATCCCATTTTGGCCAACTGCCGCAAGAGGACTTTGTTATTGTGGAAGTCTCCTCAACAACCTTTAATCAAAGTCTGGCTAAATGACATTTTAGGCCTTTTGAAACTGGAGAAAATCAAATACTCACTTAGGGGGTCAACTAGGAAGTTCTATACTCAGTGGAGACCACTACTTGACTATCTAGATAAGCTGCCAGCTCGGGAAGTCTCTTTGTAGAGTCCCACTGTATGGTTGTATATGTACAATTCCTTCTAATTTCGGTCCGCCAGCGGCAAATAGCCCCTCCCCTTCATGATCTGTTCACTACAACGTAACAGATAACTTGCTTTGATGTCAGAGGAGTAAGCAGCAATTGTTTGATATTTACACTGGCAACTTACATTGATATTTTAAATTATTACTGTGTAGACCAGGTGTATGTAAATGTATGTATGAGTACACAAAGGTTTTTATTTTAAAAAGAAATGTTAATATTATAATTTTGTATTTCCTTTTAAATGTATAAGTGGATTATGGGATGGGGATGTTGTTCAGTTAAGGAAAAAAAGAAATACATTGTATTGCCATATACACTTTATGTCTGTCTCTTGCATTTAATAAATAAAAGTTATAAAAACAGAAAAAAATATAAAAAAGAAAAAAAGAAATGTTGGCCAACTGAAAAGTATGAACATGAAAAGTATGAGCACATACAGCACTCAATACTTAGTTGAGGCTCTTTTTGCCTGAATTACTGCAGCAATGCGGCGTGGCATGGAGTCGATCAGTCTGTGGCACTGCTCAGGTGTTATGAGAGCCCAGGTTGCTCTGATAGTGCCCTTCAGCTCTTCTGCATTGTTGGGTCTGGCATATCGCATCTTCTTCTTCACAATACCCCATAGATTTTCTATAGGGTTAAGGTCAGGCGAGTTTGCTGGCCAATTAAGAACAGGTCCTTAAACCATACCATGGTCCTTAAACCAGGTACTGGTAGCTTTGGCACTGTGGCAGGTGCCAAGTCCTGTTGGAAAATGAAATCTGCATCTCCATAAAGTTGGTCAGCAGCAGGAAGCATGAAGTGCTCTAAGACTTCCTGGTAGACGGCTACGTTGACCTTGGACCTCAGATAACACAGTGGACCAACACCAGCAGATGACATGGCACCCCAAACCATCACTGACTGTGGAAACTTTAGACTGGACTACAAGCAACATTGATTCTGTGCCCCTCCTCTCTTCCTCCAGACTCTGAGACCTTGATTTCCAGAGGAAATGCAAAATGTACTTTCATCAGAGAACATAACTCAGCCGCAGTCCAGTCCTTTTTGTCTTTAGCCCAGGCGAGACGCTTCTGATGCTGTGTCTTGTTCAAGAGTGGCTTGACACAAGGAATGTGACAGCTGAAACCCATGTCTTGCATATGTCTGTGCGCGGTGGTTCTTGGAGCACTGACTCCAGCTGCAGTCCACTCTTTGTGAATCTCCCCCACATTTTTGAATGGGTTTTGTTTCACAATCCTCTCCAGGGTGCGGTTATCCCTATTGCTTGTACACTTTTTATCTACTACATCTTTTCCTTCCCTTTGCCTCTTTATTAATGTGCTTGGACACAGAGCTCTGTGAACCGCCAGCCTCTTTAGCTATGACCTTTTGTGTCTTGCCCTCCTTGTGCAAGGTGTCAATGGTCGTCTTTTGGACAGCTGTCAAGTTAGCAGTCTTCCCCATGATTGTGTTGCCTACATAACTAGATTGAGAAACCATTTAAAAGCCTTTGCAGGTGTTTTGGGTTAATTAGCTGATTAGAGTGTGGCACCACGTGTCTTCAATATTGGACCTTTTCACAATATTAAAATTTTCTGAGATACTGAATATGGGTTTTTCATTAGTTGTCAGTTATAATCATCCAGATTAAAAGAAATAAACACTTGAAATATATCAGTCTGTGTGGAATGAATGTATACATTATACAAGTTTCACTTTTTGAATGGAATTACTGAAATAAATCAACTTTTTGATGATATTCTAATTTTATGACCAGCATCTATATATATACACACAGTATCTCACAGAAGAACTGAGCCCACAGGGCTGTATTCCAACATGACAACCACCCCAAACACACCTCCAAGATGACCACTGTCTTGCTAATAAGCTGAGGGTAAAGGTGATGAACTGGCCAAGCATGTCTCCAGACCTACACCCTATTGAGCATCTGTGGGGTTTCCTCAAACGGAAGGTGGAGGAGCGCAAGGTCTCTAACATCCACCAGCTCCATGATGTTGTCATGGAGGAATGGAAGAGGACTCCAGTGGTAACCTATGAAGCTCTGGTGAACTCCATGCCCAAGAGGGTTGAGGGTATGATGGAAAATAATGGTGGCCAGACAAAATATTGACACTTTGGACCCAATTTGGACATTTTCACTTAGGGGTGTACTCACTTTTGTTGCCAGCGGTTTAGACATTAATGGCTGTGTGTTGAGTTATTTTGAGGGGGCAGCAAACCTATACTGTTAAACAAGCTGTACACTCACTACTTTCCATTGCAGTAAAGTGTCATTTCTTCAGTGTTGTCACTTGAAAAGATATTTACAAAAATGTTTACAAAAATGTGAGGGGTGTACACACTTTTGTGAGATACTGTATATATACTGTATATATATATGTATATGTACACTCACCTAAAGGATTATTAGGAACACCATACTAATACTGTGTTTGACCCCCTTTCGCCTTCAGAACTGCCTTAATTCTACGTGGCATTGATTCAACAAGGTGCTGAAAGCATTCTTTAGAAATATTGGCCCATATTGATAGGATAGCATCTTGCGGTTGATGGAGATTTGTGGGATGCACATCCAGGGCACGAAGCTCCCGTTCCACCACATCCCAAAGATGCTCTATTGGGTTGAGATCTGGTGACTGTGGGGGCCATCCCAGAATGCGTGAAAATCCCAGTAACTGAGCAGATTGTGAAATACTCAGACCGGCCCGTCTGGCACCAACAACCATGCCACGCTCAAAATTGCTTAAATCACCTTTCTTTCCCATTCTGACATTCAGTTTGGAGTTCAGGAGATTGTCTTGATCACTCCCCTAAATGCATTGAAGCAACTGCCATGTGATTGGTTGATTAGATAATTGCATTAATGAGAAATTGAACAGGTGTTCCTAATAATCCTTTAGGTGAGTGTATATATGTACAGTGGGGAGAACAAGTATTTGATACACTGCTGATTTTGCAGGTTTTCCTACTTTCAAAGCATGTAGAAGTATGTAATTTTTATTGTAGGTACACTTCAACAGTGAGAGATGGAATCTAAAACAAAAATCCAGAAAATCACATTGTATGATTTTTCAATAATTAATTTGCATTTTATTGCATGACATAACCAGTAAGAATTCCGGCTCTCACAGACCTGTTAGTCGTCTTTAAGAAGCACTCCTGTTCTCCACTCATTACCTGTATTAACTGCACCTGTTTGAACTCATTACCTGTATAAAAGACACCTGTCCACACACTCAATCAAACAGACTCCAACCCCTCCACAATGGCCAAAACCAGAGAGCTGTGTAAGAACATCAGGGATAAAATTGTAGACCTGCACAAGGCTGGGATGGGCTACAGGACAATAGGCATCAACTGTTGGCGCAATTATTAGAAAATGGAAGAAGTTCTTGATGACGGACAATCTCCCTCGGTCTGGGGCTCCATGCAAGATCTCACCTCGTGGGGCATCAATGATCATGTGGAAGGTGAGGGATCAGCCCAGAACTACACGGCAGGACCTGGTCAATGACCTGAAGAGAGCTGGGACCACAGTCTCAAAGAAAACCATTAGTAACACAATATGCCGTCATGGATTAAAATCCTGCAGAGCACGCAAGGTCCCCCTGCTCAAGCCAGCGCATGTCCAGGCCCATCTGAAGTTTGCCAATGACCATCTGGATGATCCAGAGGAGGAATGGGAGAAGGTCATGTGGTCTGACTTTTTGGTCTAAACTCCACTTGCCGTGTTTGGAGGAAGAAGAAGGATTAGTACAACCACAAGAACACCATCCCAACCGTGAAGCATGGAGGTGGAAACATCATTCTTTGGGGATGCTTTTCTGCAAAGGGGACAGGACGACTGCACCGTATTGAGGGGAGGATGGATGGGGCCATGTATCGTGAAATCTTGGCCAACAACCTCCTTCCCTCAGTAAGAGCATTGAAGATGGGTCGTGGATGGGTGTTCCAGCATGACAGCAACCCGAAACCCAAAGCCAGGGCAACTAAGGAGTGGCTCCGTAAGAAGCATCTCAAGGTCCTGGAGTGGCCTAGCCAGTCTCCAGACCTGAACTTAATAGAAAATCTTTGGAGGGAGCTGAAAGTCCGTATTGCCCAGCGACAGCCCAGAAACCTGAAGGATCTGGAGAAGGTCTGTATGGAGAAGTGGACCAAAATCCCTGCTGCAGTGTGTGCAAACCTGGTCAAGAACTACAGGAAACGTATGATCTCTGTAATTGCAAACAAAGGTTTCTGTACCAAATATTAAGTTCTGCTTTTCTGATGTATCATGCAATAAAATGCAAATTAATTACTTAAAAATCATACAATGTGGATTTTTGTTTTAGATTCCGTCACTCACAGTTGAAGAGTACCTATGATAAAAATGACAGACTTCTACATCCTTTGTAAGTGGGAAAACCTGCAAAATCGGCAGTGTATCAAATACTTGTTCACCCCACTGTATGTATGTATAATTAACTTTAGGATAAAATCTTACTCATACAAGAAATGAATGGGAACTCTCTTTTGACACATTTGTCATGCTTGTTTATAAGAAGTTTTGGTCTGAGGGTAATAGATGATTTTGCATTGCTGTATTGAGACAATCAAGTCAATAGTAGAACACAGATAAACCAGATCACATGTCAAAACTGTGAGGTTGTTTTTTTAACAGCTGAGTGGACACATTCAATCTTAACTAGCAGCCATGGCACTCTGTCCACCGTAGCGGGCTTGTTCTACTGCGTCATCATTTTTCTCTGCCTTGATTGACAGGACCAATGCTTTCATCTCTGAGCCATCCGTCGCTGGGCCTGGTAAGTCTGGGTCATCCAGAGTTAGCATTGTGGTAGGGTAAGTGCATTTTTCATGGAATATCTTTTATGACCTGTTAACAGTGTGTAAGGAAACAAGCAGTCTGGAACCTCTAGCTATGATGGAGGGAGGGCAGGGCAGCAGAGATGCCAAGACAGCAGTGAGGTCATGTAGGAAAGTGAGGAGAAATGCCCTGCATCAGCACATTTTGCTTCACCCAGCCTTCTGGAACAGGAGGAGTCGAGACAAAAGAGAGGGATCAGAGTGAGAGAGAAGGTTAGAGACTGAGAGGGAAAGTGGGGGAGGGTCATGGGAATCCAGAGAAAAACATTTTCCCCAAAAAACCTCTTTGGCAGGCAACCCAATCCTGATATCTTGATCAAATATTGGCAAAAACTGGATTAGCAGAACTCTGATGACAGAAAGGTAATGCAAGTGAATACACATTTAAAATACAAAATTGGACAAGATGGACAAACTATGGCAAGCTTACATCGACATCTTGTCAAGGCCCGATTGATGTTTCGAAATGGGATAGCACCCTTAAAAGGTTGGAGGCACAAAGTTTCCAATATTCTAGAATTTGTGAATGATTTTACTTGAGGACATTATTTTTGCCACTATTCTAATATAACTTTAATCAAGCTTAAAATTTGAAGAGGGACATTTTGTAAAAAGTATTTTGTAAAATGATCCTATTCGCAAAATATCTTAATTTCTTGGCCTGTGTTAACACAGCCTTCATGAATTATTGTTTGGTCGCGGAAGACTTCATTCACAAGGCGATTTGTTCACACATTAATCATCTAAGTACAGACAAAAAATGGTCAGTGATGAAAAAACATCCCAGGGGCAAAAAGCATTCAGAGGTAAAATGTAATATTTTTCTTAGAAGTCCCCCTCACCCTGGGCCTCTACACCCCGTTATCCCCTCCCTAACCCCACGTCAGAGCACAGACAGTGACGTGTGAGGTTGCTCCTCAGGGCAGCTCATTCAAGTACACAGCAGAGATTATGTGAAAGCAGCCCCACCTCGGCTTCTTTTGTCTGGGCTGCTCTGACCCCTGAAGCGGTGCATGCTGGGCAGAATGGAAAGGCTATTTATTGGCTGTCCTTGACAAAGTAACTGCTCGTCTTGCTGTACTGAGTGGGTCAGTGTAGAGGTAGTTCAAGGTTAATACGTATTACAAATTTGTCACTGAATAATTAATTCCCTAGTACACCAACTCATGGGATTGTTGTAAAAAACCCTCTGCTAGGTTGTGAAAGCGCTTTTGATGGTTAAATACTAAATCAATGGAGTAAGTAGACATCACAGTTCATTGGAGCTTGGGGTTTTCTATATCACCCCCTAACAATGAAATCTTAAACCGAAATGCATCCAAATGTTTGTCCCACCATTTTCTTTGGTTTCGAATTTCTTGGAAAAGTTCTGTTGTGTTACAGAGGATGTCTTGAGACAGTTCATTACTCACTATAATCTTGTGTCTCCTGAGACAATTGTCTGGTTTTCTTCAAAATCTCCTGTCTCATTGCGGTGCACAGTGACAGAAAAAAGGATAACTGTGACTTAGCATGATCTCCCTGTGGCCTCGATCTGGTGTGTATACAGTGTTCTGTTGGATAAAAATACCCCTAAAAAAAAATCAGAAATACAGACAAACCATTGACATATCAGTTGGTAGGTTTACAGTCTCAGGCAAAAGATATTTTCAAAGTGCACTTGCAACACTTTTTGGCTTGAATGAGCCTCTTACGTAAGTATAATTTGTGGTGAGTAACCATTTTAGTAGTCCCGGGCCTACAACTCACAGCAGTGGTTAAGATACAAAAGGCTATGGAAGCCACTGCACCATCAGAGGTTCGGATCTAAATAATCTATCCCCTACCCATGGACATTTAGCAACAAACTGTACCATTAACAGTGTTCCCAGTTACTGACCAACTGCCCAACTCCCTCTGACACACAACATCCCTCACTATTGACTAATGTGTCTGACTGCCCTCTATTTCCTGAAATATAATACGCACACTTTTCTTTGTTTCACACAACATATTAACCACAACTGAAATTAGAATGGCCTGCTTAAAGTTAATTTAAACTATCTTTTGGAGTGCAGTTTTTGTCATACTCCACTTAATTTATTTTAATAAAAAAGAAAGGCGGACTAGGCATGAAAGAGGGGTAAACACCAAACAGGCAGAAAGGCAGACCATAAAAGCCTTCAACAATCCTCACGGTTTGATCACCAAGTCAGTATTGTTTTAGTGAGGGGGTCAGAGTCCCCATCCATTTCAAATGGCCAGGGCAGGATTAAGAGACAAGAGGGCCAGCCATGTGTGAACCGGGGAGATGTCCGGCCAAAACGAGGAAGCTGCTTCCAAGAACTGGGGCTCCATGTTCTAGGAACTAACTCTTTCTCTTTCTCTCTTTTTTTTTTTTATTCCATCTGGAGTGAAATAGTGGCTGTTTGACATACACAGACAATCAAACTGCAGGTTTATTTACATTACGCTACATTTTCCGAGACATAACAAAGAAGACTCAAGATTTTTTTGTTGTAGAAACTTCCAGATATGATAGCCCAAGACGCCACCTTCCGATGTAACGTGCACCACATTTTCAATAGAGCCCCCCCGGGGTTTTGCAAGTGTGAAGACAATTCTATTGGAACTGTATCAGGTTTCTGTGTAGAATAAACGCATATTTTGCTAGATTTTCACGTGATTAATGGCCACAATCCTACATAGTACGTCTCAAACATGCCTGTGTAAATTCAACCGCCATGGAAATGATTATGCAAATCATTTATTGTTTTATTCTCTCTCGTAATGTAAACAATCCCAAAGAAAGTTAAATATATCTGAAGCTTGAAAGATGATAATGCAGACTTTCAACTTTAATTCAATATTGTATGAAACCTTTAGGAATTGCAACAATTTTCATATGTAGTCCCTTTATTTCAGGGGTTCAAATGTATTTGGACAAATTAACACAATCATAAATAAAATGTTCATTTTTAATACTTGCAGGCAATGACTGCTTGAAGTCTGGAATGCATGGACATCACAAACGCTGTGTTTCCTCTTTTGTGACGCTTTGCCTTTATTGCAGCAGTCATCAGTTGTTGTTTGTTCGTGGGTCTTTCTGCTTTGGTCTTCAGCAAGTGAAACGCATGCTCGATCGGGATGAGATCAGGTGATTGACTCGGCCATTGCAGAGTATTCCACTTCTTTGCCATAAAAAACCCCTGGGTTGCATTCGCAGTATGTTTTGGGTCATTGTCCATCTGTAAAGTGAAGCGCCGTCCAATCAACTTTGCTGAATTAGGCTGAATCTGAGCAGACAAATTATCCTAATACACTTCAGAATTCATCCAGCTGCTTCCGTCTTCTGTCACATCATCAATAAAACCCAGTGCCATTGCATGCCATCCACTGCCTCCACCGTGTTTTACAGATGATGTGGTATGTTTTATATCATGAGCCGTTCCAAGCCTTCCCCATACTTTTTCTTCCCATCATTCTGGTACAGGTTGATCTTCGTTTCATCTGGCTAAAGAATGCTGTTCCAGAACTGGGCTGGGCTTTTATAGATGTTCTTTTGGCAAAGCCTAATCTGGCCTTTCTATTCTTGAAGCTTTTGAATGCTTTGCACCTTGTGGTGAACCCTCTGCATTTGCTCTTGTGAAGTCTTCTCTTTATGGTAGACTTGGATAATGATATGCCTACCTCCTGGAGAGTGTTCTTCACTTGGCTGGATGTTGTGAAGGGGTTTTTCTTTACCATGGAAAGGATCTTACGATCATCCACCATGGTTGTCTTCCATTGACGTCCAGGCATTTTTGTGATGGAGAGCTCAATAGTGCATTTTCTTCTCAGAACGTACCAAACTGTTGATTTGGGCAATCCTAATGTTTCTGCGATCGATCTGATGGAATTTTTTACCTGCTTTTCGCTGCTTAATTGATGAAGAAATAAAGGAACAGGCCACAACTGTCCAATAAACAGCGTTTGAGTCAATTGTCCAATTACCTTTGGTTCCCTTGAAAAAGAGGGGGCTACATAATAAAGAGCTGTAATTCCTAAACCCTTCCTCCACGTTGGATGTGAATACCCTCAAGTTAAAGCTGAGAGACTGCACTTTATAGCCCATATTCATTATTTAACTGTAACCTTAATATATCTTGGTGAACAGCCAAAATAAAACGTGTCACTATCTAATTATTTGCGGACCTAACTGCATTTTTGTATAGCTGCTTCACATGACTTCCAGTATATTAATGCAGTTATAACTAAAGATCATGAGGCCACTAAAAGAACATAAAATAGACCAGGGGAAACATTCATGTTATAAAAACAGTTTATGATTCAGGGACATTGCATAATAAAATAGGTTTCATATGCACTACAAGACAGTGAGGATTGTGAAGCTAAAAAGAACAAGGTGAAGGTCCAGAGCTTCTCATGGACATGTATAAACTGCATACACAACACAATCATACATTTCTCACCTCACTGATAATACACACTGTATTCTTCCATAACAGCTTCACCAAGTGACTTTCACATCGGTGTTACTGGACAGGTCACAATCGGTCAGGTCACGTTTGCATCAGACAGTAACAAAGGGTCACTTTCTTACAAATAAGGCTTCAAATAAGTTGACTTCGGTCTACTTAATCTTAGTGGTACCCCAAAAGGTCTCAGGAGTGCCCCCTGCCTCTACTACCGCCCCTGCCTCTAAACCCACCTCTACCTCTACCCCTGCCTCTCTCGCTAGACAGGTGTCCTGCGGAGCGCCTCAGCTTCTTCCTCTCCTCGTGGTGATCACGCTCTGCCTGCTGCTGCCGCTGTTGCTGCTCAGACTGAGGAACATCATTGAGGAAGGAGAGGGAGAGAAGGAAAGAGTGAGAAAGACATACATATTTTCAGCTAGAGCATAACAAAGCAGTGTCCTGTTTAACATTTCTCTAAAGCTTTCCCGTTAGACAACTTGTAATCAATGACGACAGTAATTTTAACAGCTCACACCATAGTATTTGGGATTAAGCCAGCAGAAAAACTCAGTCTCTCAGCACATAAGGAAGCCTTGGGCCCACCAAGCTTTGCAGCATCAGTGTCCCACAGTAAAAACCAATGTTATTGATTTTTTTTTTTTTGTAACTGAAGCATTTTTTTTTTAAACGAGCTGATGCAAAATACAAAAGTTCTGTGACAAACCTTTTTGTGTGACAGACAAATACAAAATAGCAGTCAAACAAATGGTCATGGCATTTTCTGTGACATTGGTTGTCTACCGAAAGTAACATTACACACTTTACAGTAGCAAATGGAATTAAATCCTCATGCTTGTAATTATTTTTTGCATGTTCAGGAAAACACAGAAACTGACTAATGTAAACATTTTGAAGCGCTGACGAGCACTGACTGAGGGTTTAGCATTTGTTTGCCTTCTGGTAGCACTTGGCTGCTGTATTCACAAGTAAACGTATGAAACATTTCTACCACCTGATTTTTTTTTTCGGGACACTTTTTTTGTACCCACTCTGATTTAAAAAAAATCAACAGCCACGTGAATTTTCAAATGTGAGTCATTTACGTTCCCCGACGGTAACAGATACAAAATGGTTTTCACCACATTTTTATACCCCAAGCAAAGCCATGGAACACAGACTGAGTACTTTTATTTATACAGGGTTCATTTGTACAGTAAAATTTAAGCAGTTTGCAAGCACTTATAAGGTGCATTGTAAATGGTTTCTAGCACATTGCATTTTTTGAATACCAAACCGCATCTAAAAAGGCATATATTTCTGCACTGAACACAAAAGTAAATGATAATTTCATTTTAATTGAATTACCCGCATTAGATGTTATTGTGGTGTAACAACTCACATGTCATGTAAACTTGGTATTAGGTTATGTATTACCTGGCTAAAATATAGCCAGAAAATATGAAACGGCATCCGTCAAAATCAGTAAACAGCAATACACATTAACTTCAGCTTCATTATATACAGAGGTTAAATTGGGCAGGATGCAGAGGGAACTGAAATCCTGATCAAAACCAAACTTAGCGGAGCTTAGCTCCCATACCACCGCTGGCCAGCAGTTTAACATTTTAGGTAAAACTGGCCACTCTAACCTATAACCCTCTGCACACACTCTCTACTTTCACAAAGTGGCTGCTACAGATCGCATTCATTTGTGGAGACCTAATGTGCAGGCAGAAATGAGAGAGCGCAAGAGGCTGTGGGAAAATGAAAGACTAGCAGTCCAATGTTATCTTGTTGTACTGTGTACTCTGGTGCATGAGAAATAAGTTGTTAACCAACAGGGGATGTCTCTTTACATAATCAGTGTGTGTGGTCATAGTGGTGCACTGTCTGGATGCTGAGATTATTATATTGTGTGGTCATAGTGGTGCACTGTCTGGATGCTGAGATTATTATATTGTGTGGTCATAGTGGTGCACTGTCTGGATGCTGAGATTATTATATTGTGTGGTCATAGTGGTGCACTGTCTGGATGCTGAGATTATTATATTGTGTGGTCATAGTGGTGCACTGTCTGGATGCTGAGATTATTATATTGTGTGGTCATAGTGGTGCACTGTCTGGATGCTGAGATTATTATATTGTGTGGTCATAGTGGTGCACTGTCTGGATGCTGAGATTATAATATTGTGTGGTCATAGTGGTGCACTGTCTGGATGCTGAGATTATTATATTGTGTGCGGCAGTGCAGCCGACAAGAGCACCTTTAAGTGATTTGCAACAAAATGCCTACTCAAATACTGAATTATTTAGATTACTAAGAAATCTTTCATTTACTAAGCCCACAAATATCGTAGACTAGCTAGAATACTAAATAAATGAATTAGGTTAATTGATATGATCTTATGTTTGGTAAGGGTTACACAAATATATTTCCTATATTGGCTGACAACATGTAATTATTGAGAGAGATAGTTTTGCATGCCAATGGACTATGCATATCTTCACCATTGGGCAGGTGACACTGGAACACTAGTTATTTAGACTAGCCCAGCATTTTCCAACCAGGGGTACTAGGACTTGAGAAGACCCAGAAGATCACAGGCTTGCTGAAAGGCTTGTGGGCACATGTTGGTGTACATCATGGGTACAAGGCTAAATCTATCTGGTGGTAAAGTAACTGAAAAAGGTGGGGAACCACTGGACCCATTTCCCATGCTTTAACCTAGGGCCTAGCCTACAGGTTTTCTGTTCTACCAAATTTGTGACACACCGCCATAGAAAAACTGAATATTTTTATGAAATACAATATTTTTCCCATGCTGAGTGCACTTTACCATTGCGTGCAGTTTATAGTCGCACCAGCATCAGAGCAGAGCAACAACGTCCTGCACCTGACGTTCAGAGTATCAAGCTAGCGAGTGAGGTCAAAGAACTGTAACTGGCTGTGTCTGTGCACACGCACGTTTGTATTGAACTATCCGTGAGTGGTTGTCACATTGATATGAAGAAGGTAGCCATCATCAAAGCAACAATCAAAGGTAAGAAAGGCAAGCTTGCTAACCAACTGTCACAACTCGATAATCGGTTACAATAGATTAGAGTCATGCTGGAAACATTAGAGATTCTACAGCAACAATATGAACTCCGGTATTCGTATTTTGCATTCAAAATGTATGAGGTGAAATGTTATATACATTTGGCAGCATCAATAAGACTTCCGAATTTGCCTTCAAAATAAGTTACAAATGTAATGTGAAATCATGAGGCACGGTGCGCTACATCAAGCAAAAGTGAATTTTCGACCTCCTCTTTATCCCCCAATGCAACACACTGTACTGTACATGGAATTCATATTGCCTCACAATTGAGAGTGAGTACTTAGGTTATTATTAGAGAATGACGTTAAGAAAATAAAGTTGACAAGCAAGAGAGACTGGTTTACAGGGAGGATGGATCAAGACTTTTGTGTCGCTGCATGTCGGCCCGCAACCACCCCCACTGTTTGGGGAAAAAGTAAGGGACACACTGCAATGCTTTACTTATATTAAAGTATAGATCAAGCTGGTGTGTAGGTAAGTCTTTGGTATATTCCCACCCAACGCTGCCACCATGATAAAAGGGCTCCCTAAATTCCCCAAAACCCATTTTGACTCCTGAAAACACACCTTATTCCACTAAACACACAAAAATCATCAGTGAACCTGAGGTGCCTTTTCTTTGCCCGATTTGTTTGTCTGAATTAATTTGCATTTGTCACTTAATATTTCTAAATGCTTTGATTTTTTTCAAAAACATTTAAAAACTGTTTAAATGAAAAGTGCATTGCTAACAGGTGGGGCTACACAAACAACTATACAACAGGTGTGACATATCACTTCATATTATTTGAAAAAGGTTAAACCTACAACTGGCACTGCAGGTTAGTACTAGCCAGCATGACTGAAATGAAACCTCCACCTCTTTTTGTAACTCACCTAATTGACACCATCTCCATTGGGTGAAACACTCTGGGCTGCCAAACGAGCCCAGAAAACCCTTTTCCCACTTTACAGTATAACATCAAATACACACAAACAGTAGCCGTTAATGTCTAGACATTACGGTAAATATCCTACAGTGTATCGTTGGCACGACTTGACAGTGCAGACTGCCATTGGGAAACCTTTCATGCAGACGTTTGGGTGTTGCTTCTCCATACTATATAATTACATATTTTAGAAACTATCATTAACACGGCAGCCCATTTATCTGCAGACATATTCCCTAGATAACTTTCACAACCTTGGTGACAAAAAAAATTGACAGTCAAGAAGGTGCACACTTTAACTGACTTATGGCCTACTTATTATGTAATAGCATCATGACTCACCTTTTTTAGGGTGAAAGTGAACTGTTTGCTGCCAACAGCTGTGTCAGCCACATTTACTGTCCCGGACCGCTCCTCCAGCTTCAGACGCTCCTCCAGTGATGCTCTGTCAGTAGATCCATGCATAACATATCAGCATGGAACTCACACACAGGTCAATCAACAGCCACACACACACAGACAGACAGAGACAGACAGACAGAGACAGAGACACACAGATAGAGAGACAGAGACACACAGATAGAGAGACAGAGACACACAGACAGAGAGACAGAGACACACAGACAGAGAGACAGAGAGACAGAGAGACACAGAGACACAGAGACACACAGACACACAGACACAGAGAGACACAGACACAGAGAGACACAGACACAGAGAGACACAGACAGAGAGACACAGACACACAGACAGAGAGACAGAGAGACAGAGAGACAGAGAGACAGAGAGACACAGAGACACAGAGACAGAGAGACACAGAGACACAGAGACACAGAGACACAGAGACACAGAGACAGACAGAGACAGACAGAGACAGACAGAGACACAGACAGACGCTCAGACAGACAGAGACAGACAGACGCACAGACAGACAGAGACAGACAGACGCACAGACAGACAGAGACAGACGCACAGACAGACAGAGACAGACAGACGCACAGACAGACAGAGACAGACAGGCGCACAGACAGACAGAGACAGACAGGCGCACAGACAGACAGAGACAGACACGCGCACAGACAGACAGAGACACGCGCACAGACAGACAGAGACACGCGCACAGACAGACAGAGACACGCGCACAGACAGACACACTTCTCTAACATTGTGGGGTCCAATTTTCCACTTTTTTCAAGATCCACTGTATGTAATGCAGGGCTGATAAATTGGGCTGATACGTTCATTACTTTGTCCCGCCAACTTTTAGCTGAGAATCAAATTAGCCAGAAATAGCTTACCAAAAAGGTTGTCAAATAATTGCAGTGGTAATTCATAGGTCAACCTTCCTTGCTTATATTTGGACCATGCCTATATTTGGCCCATGTTCTAATTTTTACTGCTGCTTGCAGCATGTGTCCACCTGTCAATACAGTGATGGATGAGACAGCCACAGGTCAGGCCACATATATGCCTTTTCCAGGGAGCTCGCAGTCACACAGACTCATGTTTCTGTGCTAATTATTGTACCGGCAAAAAAAAAGTACTTTATGTTCTATTATATACCATGTGACTATTTGTAAAAATGTATAGTAAAAACATGAAAATGTGCAACGCTTGTTTTGGTGTGTGCAAAATGTTCTTAAGACTAAATGGTGTAATCAGACTTTTCCTGAAGGATGACCTCAACTCACTTCTGCAACTTCTGCTTGTGTGCCACGTCCCCGAAGCTGCGGAACTCTTCACCAGCCTTGATCTGGAAGAAGCGGGGCTGCTGACCCGGTTTCCGACCCTGGGTTTGGTTCTGGGCAGAGTCCTCATCCAGCAGAGTGGTGTTACGGTCCTGCTGCTTCCTCTCCTGCCGCCTGCGGTCCCTCCCCTCCTCATATATGAGGCGCCTCTGCTCCCGGACTTCATCCACCCAGCTCTTATCATCATCAGAACTCTCATCTGAGCTGCCACGCCCCTCTGTCTCATCCTCTTCATGGTCCACCTCCATTTGCAGAAAGGAAGAGGTTGGGGGGGTAACAATGTAGAATTAGAATGGGGAAAGGTTTTACTTTTAAAGCCAAGTTGCATGTTAGTTTAATCCTACCATTAAACAGCTTCATTTAATTTAAATGTAGCTATTTATCCCCTTACCTTTTCACCATCAGTGGCCTGTTTGGCTAGAAGCTGTAGCTTCTTCCTCCTCTTCTGGCCCACTTTGGACACAATGGGGTTAAGCAGCCGGAACTCCTCACTCTGCTCCTCTACCTGGTAGTCTGGGTTCTCAAACATCACCTGGAAACGCTCGTCGCTAAGGATGCTGGGTAGAGCCTAGTGTAGAGAGAATTAGTAGAAGATTTGATTAACAGTTTTGGCAAGTGACACATTTTCTAGATAAGCATACTTGATTTCAAATGCCAAATTACTTTAGAAATAAAAAGACATCAACCCAGCCTACAGATTTGAGAAGTGTACATTTATTGCAGACCAGTAGTGAGGGCCTCAAAATGACTTTGGTCCACCAGCCAAATCACTGGTAGAGAATCTCAACCCTGTGCTAATCACTGGTAGAGAATCTCAACCCTGTGCTAATCACTGGTAGATAATCTCAACCCTGTGCTAATCACTGGTAGAGAATCTCAACCCTGTGCTAATCACTGGTAGAGAATCTCAACCCTGTGCTAATCACTGGTAGAGAATCTCAACCCTGTGCTAATCACTGGTAGAGAATCTCAACCCTGTGCTAATCACTGGTGGAGAATCTCAACCCTGTGCTAATCACTGGTGGAGAATCTCAACCCTGTGCTAATCACTGGTGGAGAATCTCAACCCTGTGCTAATCACTGGTAGAGAATCTCAACCCTGTGCTAATCACTGGTGGAGAATCTCAACCCTGTGCTAATCACTGGTAGAGAATCTCAACCCTGTGCTAATCACTGGTGGAGAATCTCAACCCTGTGCTAATCACTGGTGGAGAATCTCAACCCTGTGCTAATCACTGGTGGAGAATCTCAACCCTGTGCTAATCACTGGTGGAGAATCTCAACCCTGTGCTAATCACTGGTGGAGAATCTCAACCCTGTGCTAATCACTGGTGGAGAATCTCAACCCTGTGCTAATCACTGGTGGAGAATCTCAACCCTGTGCTAATCACTGGTAGAGAATCTCAACCCTGTGCTAATCACTGGTGGAGAATCTGACTAGTAGTGTAGTAATGTGTCACTACTCAAATTAACATTGAAAAACGACCAAGTCACCCAAACAATGTACTTAGCCAAGAAACATTTTTAAAGTAGAAATAAGTAATGAAGACATTTCTTAAGCAGAAATAACCTTTTGCAGGGCTTCTAAAAATGAGTGTTTCATCCCTTCATTTAATGGCAGACTACAATGCCGACATCTATTGCCGCTGCCCTGCATAATTGAATAAAGGATTTGTAGTACAGCTACTAACCTGCATATATTCATACTTGACTTTAATACCAACATCTATCTGCATTTGGCAGTTTTTAATTTTAGACTCAGACAGTAGTAAGTAAACTCAGTGTGTGTCTCTCCAACCTTGCCCTTCTTCTTCCTGGTACACAGTTCTGCCTCGTCATCTCCCTCCACCATCAGTTTGAGAGCCAGCTCCTTGTTCACCTTGGGCAGCTTCTGTCTCAGCAATACAGAACATTCATTAACACAAATCAACATTCAGTATATACTATAAGTAACGTGATCTGCATAGCAACCGGGGGGTTACATAGATATATATCCCTGAGCAGAGTTGGGGAGTAAGTAATCTGTTATATATAACGAATTACAAAAAATCCATAACTTACAAATACTTTTGCAAAAATGTATGATTACTTTTGCATTACTTCAATTGAAAAAGATTAGGTGCGAGAAATAATCACAACATGTTTTGTACTTGATATTGTTTTCAAATGTTTTGAATGATAATAACAATTGCACGCCTCACTTGTGTGTGATCATCATGCGAGGAATGATGGGCGCGCAGACTAATGACCGATGAAGCGCTAGTTTAATTTTAGTTGGTCAGGGGGCTGGTAAAAACAGAGTATAATATTAGCCGACCCATATAAAATGTGATTTAGTTATCACCTACCAACGCATCTTTTTGAGAACAATGCAAACCCCCCCCCCCAGGTTTCAAGGTTTATTTGTCAAATGCACCAAACAATGCCAGGAAGAATGGAACTGAACAACTCAGACAGGAATTGTTTAGAAGATTAGGCAAATATTTGTTAGATAGCTGTAAAACGATGCTGCCTTCAAAATAAAACATTGTGGAATATATCACGGATATTTGAGGAGAAAAGGTGTGTTGGGAAGCACTCTGCCAAAGGATGATTGTATTTGATTTAGCCAACTTAACTTGGTCCATACAGGTAGGCCATGTGATTCTGCCTGCTTTGCATCTCAGACAATTGCGTTCATTGGTTAGCATTGGCTGCTGATGACTTTCATTTTAAGCTAAGAGTGCAGGTGTATAGTCACAGTTTACTTATTTCATTTACGTTGTGAAAATCCATCAATGGCAGCCCTAATAATCCCATGTTACGTTCACTTTAGTAAAACGTATGTGTGCGGGTGCTCACGATTGCAAACGCTTTTCCTAAACACCTCTTAATTTGAAAGTAATCTAAAAGTATTGCAAAGTAATCCGATTATGTTACTGAGTTTGAGTAATCAAAAAGTTATGTTACTGATTACAAATGTGGACATGAAACAAATGTGGAAACTGTAACGGATTACATTTAAAAAGTAACCTACCCAACCCTGTCCCTGAGATGGTGAGAAATATTTTGTTCTATCCTTCATCAAGACTATTAACTGTAATAATGAAATTGTGCTCAATTACACCATATTCTTGTGTGTCTGAATTAATTAACTTTCCAAGCTGTCAGAGTTCTGTATATCACACCTTGATTTGTACTCTCTGGGCCCTGGAGTCTTCGATCTTCTGGCGAATCTTGTCTTTGCGGTAGTCCTCATACGCAAATGGATTGGCCATGGTCTTAACCTGGGAGAGTCACAGAAAACAGACACAAAGTTCTATAAATTACAATAAAACACCTATATAATATAATCAATAAGTAAAATGCAGATTGCACCACAAAAAGGAAAAACATATTTGGACATACAACCTACCTTGTGGTACAGTCTGATGTCCATGAAGAAGCCATGCATGTAGGCACGCAGGAGAGCAGATCCCACCAAGTGGGACAAACCTGTTGAATAAGTAATAGTAAGTAACATAGATTAACATGTCTGGTTATACAGTGAGGTCCAAAAGTATGATTATGATTTCAAATGATCCCAAACTGACTGACCTTAAAATATCACGGATCAAAACAATTTATATTTTACACTAAGGAACATATGCCTAACCATCCTGATTTAAATAGTCTTGAAGGAAAACATGGTTGAAATCGCTCATTGATTCCCAATGTTGAGCTTGAGCAATTCTGTTAACAACTGATAATAGGTTAAGCAAAGTTAGAAGAAAATTATTCACTATTATTGGCTTCTAAATATGCTTCCAACAAGTGTTACCTCTGTGAAGTGAAGTAAAAGATCCACATATTTATCATCATTTGATATTAACTGGAAAAGAAAGCTACATGGAAAGAGTAGTAAGTAGTGTAGAGAAACAATTTCATAGATACAAATGTATAAATACAATGAGGAAAATGGGTGTGTTGAATTTCAATAGCACTATACTTGTAACTTTACATGTAATGGTAATGTTACTTTGTACAAAAAGCTATTTGTTAAGAGATTTTTTTAGAGAGTTAAGATTCTCCAACCACCATTTTCTCAACTCTGAATGAATTATAGTTAGCGCTTAGCCTTTTCAGTCTCTGCTTAGTTCCCTGTAAGATCGCGTTTGTTCAGGAATGTGTGGGAGTGGTGTCATGCAACGACTGTGTGTGTGGTAACCAGTTGGACCCCCCCCTCCCCAGAAATCTCACTATCCGCCCGGGTGCCTGTCTGTTACATAAGAGGGACACATTTCACAGCTGCACTGAACTGAACTCCCCTTCCCCCTCGGTTTCTTCTCGGTCTCTCCCTGATCTACTCTACCCCTCCCTTCCCTTTCAACTCCACTCCACTACTCCCTGTCTACCTCCCCACCCCTCTCTCTCCCTCTACCTCCCCATCCCTCTCTCTCCCCTTTTATCCTTCCCCAACCAACCGCCTTTCCCCTCCTTGTCACTTGATCTCTTTAGTGCTGACCTAAGCATTCCTCTGTTCTTTCAACCCTTCTGTCCCCAGCCCCTTCATCTCTAGCCCCTCATCCATCTCTTCAATCCGCTTTCCATTCCGCCAGTGTTTCCCCTACCGTTCATGTTTAGGCATAACTTGTAAGCCTAGCCGGTTTGGCCCCAACCTGCCTAAAATCTAAATGGCCACCACTCAATGACAAGTTTAGTGCTGACAGCCTAGGAGGATTCCTCTGGAACTTTAGGCCAAAAACAACTTCATTTCATACACAAGCCCATACCTGGTACGATTTATGCAATAACCACTTGTATTTCTTAAAGGAACACATCAAAGATATCTGAAAGAAATGATGACAGTAGCACCATATCCACCCGCCTCTCACCCAGGTTTTCCAAGTCCTTGCGGGTGACAAACTTGTAGTCATCATAAATGGTATTCTCAGGGCTCTCCTCCAGCTCCTCTGTAAGGTTGTCCAGGAACGAGCACCAGCGAGGAGCAGGCCCCAGCGACTAGAAGGTAGAAAATGTGAGAAAGTAGAAAATGAATGTGGAGGAGACAAAGAATGAAGAAAAAGGATTCAAATTCTCTACTGAACAAAATCAGTATGAAAATGTAAATAACATCGGCTAAATGACTCAAATGTTGAAAGTAAAAAGTATTCCAATATTACTAAGATTTTTTCAGGGAAAGAAAGGGTCTCAGGGCCTGGAGGATGAGTCAACAAAAACCGGAAGAGTCTTATTTGATTGCATTCCCCAATGGCCGTGCGACAAATGAATGCCAGTGGGTTCAACCCAAAATTACGTGTTCTATCAATTCAGGGTTCAAAGTCTCCGGAATGTTCCCTTCCTCAGTGTAATCATTCAGGAGCCATTGGCAAATATTCACTTCAAAACTTTGTCCTGCTCTACTGTAGACAACTAGGAAGGCATCTGAAAACTACCAGAGATAAAAACTCAGAAAGAAACAAGCTCTCTTGAAATGGAATCATGATCCTGCCACAAATCCATGAATGATTTATTAGATGAGTAAATCTAACAAGCTGACAACTTTGTGTTATATTTGAGGTTGCCATTGATGTTCATAGCATACCTGGGTGAAAATATTAGCTATTTATTCAGGGCAGTTTGAGCACTGATGTGTGAATGTTTGACATCTGCCTTCATTTTCTGCCCAAGTATTTCAGAATCTTCAAAATTGTAAATAATGTGTTTGCTGTTAACAGATGAACGCAAAGTTTCAGTGTTTGCTCTATGTAGGACCAAACACGTGGGTTAATGCCTCGTTGTAGTTTACCACCACAGTGATCTAATCAGTAGTTGATACATGGGACAGTACTTAGAAACTAAGTGTGTCAGGGTTATCACATCATCTTTCTAAACAGAGATCACTTTACAGTGTACACACACACACACACACACGTTTGTACAGCTACCCTCATGGGGACCAGAAAATAGAAATTGCGTGCTACCCTGCCCTAATCTTAACCCTAAACCTAACCTTAACCTCAATAAAGTAACATTTATGCCTAAACTTTACCTAGATGTAATGCCTAACCTTAACCAATTCTAACTATAAAATCTATTGGAAGTTTGACCTTAAACATAAACCGGAAATTTACTTTTGCCTCACGGGGACCAACAAAAGGTCCAATGAGTCAAATATTTTTTCTTCTGGTTATACTATACTCATTGGGACATTCGGTCCCGATGATTTCAGTAAGACCTAACACACACACACAACTTTGAAGTGTACACAAGTATTTGTTCAGCTTAGAGAAACTGGGTATACACAAGATTATTCATAACCCAACAAGGACACTTTTATATGTGAAACCTGATTTTGTTAAAAAATAAAATAAAAATGTAAAAATAAAATAATAATATGCAGGTGTGTTTATTTGCAGGGTTAGTGCACACACCAGAGAGCTAAGCGTGCCTTGATTCTAGGCTTTGCACTTGGTTGTCTGTTGTTGGAGACTGACAACAAGAGGTCCAAACAAGTGTCAATGAATGTCAAGCTGCTCATCATTAGGTCAGAATAAATCAGCCAAAACATGGTCAACAACCTGGTAGACTAAGGAAGACCACTAGTGGAAGAACAAAGAATAAGGAACACACCTTAGATGAGTCAGCCACTACCATTTCAGATTACTTCACCAGCCGAACTGAAAGGTGTGTGAAAAAAGTTCAACCCCCCCCCCCCCCCCCCCCCCTTAAAAGTAAAAACAGCCTTTGGAAAGAAACATTCATTATGGCCAGATGAAACTAAAATATGTACAAGAATGATAGCAAGGAGAAAGTGTGGAGAAAATCAAACTGACATTACAACTCATCTGTCATATATTGTGATGGTGCTGTTCTTGGCTCACTTGTCGTCACTGATTAAGTAATTGCTGACAACAGTAGCAAATAGATTCTGAAGAATACAAAACCATTATGTCTTGCTTATATAAAACTAAATAGCTTTTAACGTCTCAAAGTGGTAAATTTCCCATATGCCAACATGCATGCACACACGTTAATGGCTATACTATGGCTATGCTTGTGACAACCAACATAGTGTTGAAAATGCTGACTCCCAACAGCAAGACACATTAACCCAAGTTGTCAAAAAATGCATTGTAAGGCCTAACATCAATATATTATTGTACAAAATGTTCATCTGCCCAAATCATTTTGGCACCCTAAAATAGGAGGCCTATGCATAAATATGCTGTAATTTCTAAATTATTAATTAGATATGGATGATAATTGATTGATGAAATTGTTTTAAACTCAAATGAAAGCTTAAAGTCTGCACGGCATTGTATAATTTCAAATCCAAAGAGATAGAATTGCCACTGTCCAATTCTTTTGTAGTTCACTGAATATAGGTTACTGGCATCAGTAAATTGCCAGGGATGTATTCACTCCGCCAAATAAAACATTATAGTTGACAGAATGAATACACCCTGGCCTTAGGTTTTTGCATGAGACGACAATGTACCACCTAAACTAATGGTTTAACAATCATGTCTGCAAACTATAACCTACTATAAGTACTGCCTGTGTAATGTGGTTAATTAATATAAAATGTGTCACATCAATGCATAACAAAACAAAAACAAAAAATGGTAGTATTAAAGGGTCATATATTTTTCACTGTAAAAAATAGAGAGACTTCACGGGGGGTAAAATGCAAGTGTTGAGCAAGACAACTAAATCAAAGACAGCTTGCTTTTCTATGGGGTGAGGCAAAAAGACGTTTGTTGTAGCCTATAATTAAACTTAATAATGGAGGACATTAAAGTAAATTATTTTCATTTTGTAAAGCACCTTGTTTTTCTTAACCAGGCATACAAGAAAGCTGGTGGGTTATAAGAGTTAAAGTGGAGCCTGCCTGACATTCTGCCCACACCAAAGCGCAGCTCACCAGCTGATGAAGGCTGTGTGGCAGATGAAATGCAAATTTCCCACTGCTGAACAGAACATCTCTGAGCATCTGGTGTGGCTAATATTAATTCTCCTTAACATAATATCAGAGCAAATGGGGGTTCAAGCTCAATTCACAAAGGGGGGTACATGCTCTATTCACAAATGGGGGTTCAAGCTCTATCTACAAATGTTTGAAAAGGAGTCTGAGTCACCAAGTCTGGAGTCACTTTAAAATCAAGACTTGAGTACAGGACTGACATGCTACAACGACATGGTACAATGACAAACAACCCCATTTCCAAATTATATATTTTTTTGCCAGTGTATAGGTCCAGACTTGTAGTTTAGTCATGTGCATCATTTGTCCATAGGTGAAATGAATAAGCTGTAGAAAAACTGAGAGGAGTTTGGATAAATATGACATTTTCTCCAGGTGAATAGACTACAGGTCTCTCCCGGGAGTTCTAGTGTGGGGCTAATGAGTTCATTTCAAAGCCACATTATATCAATATTTCATTTTTTAAATATCACGGTTATCGTGAATACCGGTATATCACAACATCCTTAGGACAAAGACAACATGTCAAATGTAGAAATTTAAACATTTTATAAAATGTTTTATTTGATGCCAGCAACAAGTTGGGACAGGTGCCTGTTTACCTCTGTATTGCATAACCTCTTCTTTTAACAATACTCTGTAAGCATTTGATAACTGAGGAGACCAATTGCTTTCTATTGAAAGTGAGATCTATTCCCATTCTTGCTTGATACAAGATTTCAGCAGCTCAACAGTTTGGGGTCTCCTTTGACGTATTTTTTGTTTCATAATGTGCCACATGCTTTCCATGGGTGACAGGACTGGACTGCAGGCAGGCCCATTTAGCACCCAGACTCTTTTACTAAGGAGCCATGCTGTTTTAATACATGCAGAATGTAGTTTGGCATTGTCTTGCTGGAATAAGCAAGGCCTTCCCTGAAAAACACATTGCTGGCATCATATTCTGGATAACCGCATATGTTGCTCCAAAATCTATTATATATTGTTCAGCATTAACGGTGCCTTCGCAGATGTGCAAGTCACCAATGCCATGTGCACTAAAGCACCCCCATACCATCACAGATGCTGGCTTTTTAACTGTGCGCAGATAACAAGCCAAATGGTCCCTCTCCTCTTTAGTGCAGAGGACACGGCATCCATAGTTCATAAAAAGAATTTGTCAGACAACAGGACGGCTTTCTTCTCCGCTTCAGTCCATCTTAAATGAGCTCAGGCCCAGAGAAGGTGGCAGCAGTTTTGGATCTTGTTTACATATGGTTTCTTCTTTGCATGTGAGAGATTTAACTTGCATTTGTGGATGCAGTGATGTACTGTCTTCATAGACAATGGTTTTCGGAAGTGTTCCTGAGCCCATGCAGTGATTTCCACTATTTCTCCAAATCTTTTAATGACATTATGTACCGTAGATGAGATCCTCAAACCCTTTGAAATTTTACGTTAAGAGACATTATTCTTAAATTGTTGCACTATTTGCTCACACTGTCTTTCACAGAATGGTGAACCCCTCCACATGCTCACTTCTGATGATTACAGAGAGGATGGATCTATTTTTAAATACCCAATCATGTTACTGACCTGTTGCCAATTGACCTAATGTGTTATGAGATATTCCACCAGGTTTAGTTTTTCAGTCTTATATTGCCCCACCCTTAAACATGTTCCTGGCATCAAATTCAAAGTGGGCATATATTTTTCAAGATGTAATTTTGTTTTCAGTTTCAGCATTTATGTAGTCTTTTTATTCTTTTCTATTGAATATAGGGTTAAAATGATTTGCACATTGCATTCTGTTCATATTTACTTTTTATGCAAAAGGGGAAAAGGGGGTTATACTACAATAATACAGTGTCAACTAGTGGTCTCACCCACATTTGTGTATCGTTGACCTGTGACCTGAACCTGGAACTAACGGCCAAAATTCTGTGTACAAATGTAAACCAATCCACGCACACAACTTGCTCCAGAAAAGCCAACTCGACAATTCAAACACGAACATGTTGCCTGACAAAACTGGTTGCATTTATACAAAGCTATTTTAGAAATATGAGTCAGATAGTGTTTGTTTGTGGACAGTGACTTACATTTGTGCATTTTTTTAACGTTTCCAACTACGCATGGGAGTTTAACGCTGTGTATATATGAATCAAGGTTTACAATCAAGGATTTGCTGCTGTGTATTTAGGGATCACGGTTTACATGTGTGGATTGCATGCTGTGTATTTACGAATCAAGGCTCACATTTGAGTTGTATGCTGTGAATACAAAATTTTGGCAGTATTTTATCTCCAATGTGCTCTCCTGTTCTTGTTTACTCATAAACCCCCCCCCCCCCCCCTTTTGAAGTCCATCTCCACTTGAGATAGTGAACCTTCACTCCTCTACCCCAATGTGCTTTCAGGTGGAGGTGATAAATGGAAGAAAAAAGGTGAGGATCTTAATGGCACACTTTCTCTTCAAAATGCATTGGATAAGGTGAGAGTGGAAAGATTGACTCAAAGCAATGCAACTGAGACACTCCCCAGGAGAGAGGAGGCAAGCATGTGACTTGATTTCAAATTTGAGTCAATGACTGAGTGACAATGAGCTACCATAACACTCATACCCTGCCCAGAAACAGCCTCTAGTCCCTACCCTCCAGAGTCTAAATACTTGACGGTCTGGTGGTTGATAGCTCCACCTTACTGGTATTTTGGTAGTATTGCTCTCACTGTACTCAGAGTGTCTAGGGGAATATATTAAATAAACAGTCCCAGACTTCTCACGTATTTCAGACAAAGAGCTACAAACGACAGCCAAAATAGGTAATATGGTCTAACTCGTGAGGCCATCCATATTTAATAGTTGTTCTTTTAACATATTGAACTGTTGCAACTTCTCGTAAATCCATTTAAAAGGCTTCCCTTTCAATGGATTTCACTTAAAACAAACCAAAAGTGTTTCCTTGGCTATTTAGAAGTTTCCTTTCATTGCTGTGCATATTGATTTGCACTGCTGTTAGCTTGACATACAGACCACCTACCAGACTGACCAGGAAACTGTGGGTAACTAGAGACCTGTACAGCAAATTCAGATTGTTAAATTGAACAACATGTAGAAAGTAACTGTTTTGAAGTGTTTATCTGAGAAACACCAGAATGTGTTGGTTAACATATTTCACAATGTTGCCCTTTTAACACATTCACTGCATACATTTCCTAACTCAAAGAGGACTAGGACCTGTCACACAAAAGTGGCAATGGTCAAGAAGGATGTTGTCATCTACCAGCGTAGTAACAAACCCCAGCCAACCCACCGGAACCTAATCTGTTGAAACTATGACAGATCATGGATTCAACCCAGTAACTGTCCAAGTGTATTAAACTCCAGGCTTTCTGCCGAACCATTTCAGTCAGTTGACCGTTTACAGTAACAAAAGTTCAATATGAAATAATCAAAGCACTGAATTTGAAGCAATTAATCAATACAATAATTAATAATATATTTACAGTTTCACAGAAAATATTATATCTGTGTTATATGGGGGGACTAGAAAGACGCCAAAAATACCACACCAAACGCCTTTAAAGGGAAAACATCATTTCGTGCCTTCTCTATAATGCCCTGATCTGTTTGTTTTCAATTCAAACCAAAAGTAAAGCCATTTCATTGTGATATTTATCTTCTAAACAACACGTGTGACACTAGGGCATACAATACTAAGGGCAACCCAAACTATCAACTGAGCTTAAGGGAGTGTGGGGATGGTAGAACTCACAGGGATGTAGAATGTATTCATCTTGGGGGCTTCATTGGCAGTGAAGAGCATACCTGAAGTTAGGAGAAACTCAATTTATTTTCATTTAACACATTAAGTTAGCCAAAGTAAAAACTAAGGATATGTGAACAGGGGCGCCCCGACCCTTGCCTAGCAGTGTTACAATCCTAACTGCATGTATATGCAGAAACACAGCCCACATAAGCATAGGGTGACAGTAGCAGGTATGCAGGCAGTAGACAAGACAGAGACAAAACAATCCAATAGTCTTAGTGCGTTTTTACATTTGAAAATGCAGGTTACCATGATATAACCATACCACCAGAAATCCTCCTTTGTCTACAAATCATTTATTTCAAACGGTTCCTGGGATTGTCTGACTATGTCAAATAACAGTGATTATATCTTTAATGAACCTATTAAACAGTTTAACTCAAGTTCTCACTAAAAACTGTTATAGAATAATATATGATTACAGGTAGAAAAGCTGTCAGTGGATATAGTCTCATTTCAAAAGCACAATCCAAGCTCTCATACAGTAGTTGATCCCTGGTGCCAGAGTTAATTTCGTCACCTATTTTAGTCATTCTTAGAGTTTTTAGCAATATACTAAAAGTATGCAACAGACAACAGACCTAATTACATGTTTTATTCTGCACATGATGTAAGGACTTAAGACATAGCCTAAATGTGCATTATTTCTTAGAAAGAAATTAATAACATTTTCTTTATGAAAAAAATATTACAGCCATCTCTTACTTCCATCATTTGCAAAATCAAACAACATTGTCCAACAACAGTGGACCTGTTGTCCATAGTTATAGTAGAACAATAAAACCAAAAACAGCTAAAATGACATAAAGCAGCCAAAATGAACACTGCCTGGTGCATAAGTGTGTAGGATTTGTTACTAAGGTCAGTTGGCACCATCTAGTGGTAGTTGAGCATAATGGTAAATAAAGATTAGTAAAAATGAATAAAACTTGGTACAGAAGTAATGTGTACAGTGAGCGGCTGAAAGGTAATTCTCACCAGATCCGGGGTAGATACACATGTCGTTGATGTTGGCCTCAGGCTCAATGGAGGAGAAGACTTTCCCCTGGGGTGAAACAGACCAAAACTATGACTACAATGTCTGTACTAGCACAGTGTTAGTTTCTCTGTCCACCTATTGTCTACTCACTTATCCAATGGCATGACATCCGCCCTCCAACTAGCTTGGCTGAGATTTTAGCTTGATACATAATAGCTAGCTATCTATATGAATTGATTTCCTAGTTTTGATTTTCAATCACAAGGTAGCCTACCAGCCACATTAAGGTTTTTGATCACTGTACTTGTGAGTTTGATTGTATTGGCAAAAAACAACGGCAGTATTGAGATAACCTGGAGATATGACTGGAGGCAACAAATTATATACCAGTCTGAATTATGTTAATCATGGACTGAACAGCATTAATCTATTCTGTCAATAACGCCTTAATCTACATAACAGAAATGAGTCAAACATTTATTTATGTACACTTCCTACATAGATTCTCAGGAATAAATAGTGAATTTGATATGTCAGACATTTCTGGAAAGTTGTTCCACTGGGACATCTGAGCAATAAAAGTTGTCATACTTCCAATCTGTCAAAATGAATCTGAATGTATGTTTTTTACCGAGTCTTTGTTCCAGATCTTGATGATCTTGGAGTCTGCAGTCAGAACCAAGTCTAGGCTGTCCTGGAAGTTCACAGACTTAATAGGCAGGCCATAGAAATGGTCCTTTACCAGCAGGGGACGGCTGGAGCGCAGGTCGTAGAGGAGGGTCTACATTAGCAAACAGACAGATTATCGGTGGAGAAGCTTAAAGGATGGGATTATTTAGGCACTATGTCAGATTCCTTATCTATTATATAACTCCATGGTAAAAGTTCATACCTGCCCAGTGCTGGTTCCTACGGCCATAGTGAGAGAGCCATTAAACTTGAGTGCGCTGACTGACGGCAAGCCCTCCACTCTAAGAAAAGAATCCTCCGGATCATTAGTAATTGCATTTGCATATCGGAAAATTAAAATGTAGATTTGACTTAGTTTAGAATCTCTCTTGGAGTATCAACTAACCAATCTGGTGATCTCCTAAAACTGATTAATTTATCGGAAATTCACTTTGACAAGTGGGATATACTGTTCAGTTTTGAAATGAAACAAACAACTCATTCCACCCTTTGGTAGAAATACAATGATCAATCTTAAAACTGTCTGCAGAATACCGATAGCCAAAACATAATTATCAGCCATTTAAGAAGTTAAAAACATAAAAAGGTGATGTTCCATCTGTTCTACATTTTTTCTTCATTTTTCATCTGATGTAATTTATTTACACAGAACAGTGGAGTCACAATTAAATCCTTGCACACAAGACATTCATATTGCATCCAACAAAATAGCCTGAAAACCCAAAAGAAAGTATCAGCACTTAGGGCTTACATCAACTTAATAAACAAAAAGGCCATAATCAACTGCGTCAAGGCCAATTCTCCCACATCAAAATAAATACACTAGGATGGGAGAATGGGAATCACGGGAGTTAAGCTGTGTGTAAACCCTGAAGCATGGGACTTTTGCACTTACTCGGTTCCCTCTGTAACACTGCTCAGGGCACAATCCAACATCCCCACCCGACTTCGTACACGAGGGTCCCAGCATTCAACTTTCCCCTAGCCACCAACAACACAGAAGTTATGGTTAGACACACGGGCGTGCGCACACACTCACCAAATGTTGGAAAGTAGGGTTCAGGTTATGTTCAATCCCTGTACAGGCACATAAGTTCAAATTACCTCAGCTGTTCCTGAGGCCAACAGATGATGGACAGGGTTGATGTCACATACATTGTGCTCCCTAGGCAGAAATAGATATGATCACACAACATACTCACTGCAATCTGGAAATAATGTAAACTGTACTCTAAAAACTTAGTGTACTCTGAATGAAACTCAAAATGAGCTGCAATTTAAGTCAAAGTCATAAAACAAAGGAATATCAAGTAATGATAGCAAAATGTGTTAAATTAAAAAACACTGATTCTCATTCCAATTTGTTTTCACATGGCACTGTGGATTTTACCATCACACATTTGACTAACTTTAACTTTAGTTAATTGATTAACAAACTGTATGTACATCTGCTCTCACAAGTAAAGCATTGGGGATTTACAGTATACTTACACGGCATCGGTTTGAAGTGAGTTGAGGAACCTGCCTTGCTCCAGATTGAGTCGGAATATCTCTGAGCTGAGAGGAAAATTCAGTTTTACTGTGGCATCAACAGTAACAAAATGTCAACACAAATAGGGAATCAAGACAGTGAGTATGGTTACATTCACACAGTATTGACATTATTGATAACCTTATTGACAGTTTTTGTTTGACACTTTTTGAGCATTTGTATTTAGAAATCATTAGTGTTCATGTAAACATAGTCATTAAATGGTCCGCAACAGTGAGGCTTTTAACCCTTACCTTGCACCAACAAAGTAAAGGTCACAGGAGGGGTAGTGGTAGGCAAAGTCTCTACCAAACTTGGGAATGCGCGTCTTGTAGTAGTGCCCATGCTGTGAGTGGAACTCCACATACCGGTTACAGTGAAGAAACACCAGCTACACACAGACACACAAAATCAGTTCACACACATCCGTAAAAAAATATCTAAATCCATTAGTTAAAAACAACCAAGGAAGGTAAGGGCGTCTTACCTTTGAGTAGTCATCAGACAGAATGTCAAAAGCCACAACTGTGAGAGGGAAAACGATTTCAGAAATAGCTTTAAAAATGTATACACTACCATTCAAAAGTGGGGTCACTAAGAAATGTCCTCATTTTTGAAAGAAAAACATTTATTGTCCATTAAAATAATCAAAACTATTTAAAACATCAAATTGATCAGAAATACAGAGTAGACATTGTTAATATTGTAAAGGACTATTCTAGCTGGATATACAGCTGGAAATGGCTGATTTTTTATGGAATATCTACATAGGCATACAGAGGCCCATTATCAGCAACCATCAGTCCTGTGTTCCAAAGACACGTTGTGTTTGTTAATCCAAGTACATAATTTTTAAAGGCTGTGATTGTTAAAAAAAATTTTGCTATCACGTTAGCACAGCTGAAAACTACTGTGCTAATTAAAGAGGCAATAGAACCGGCATACTTTAGACTAGCCAAGTATCTGAAACATCAGCGATTGTGGGTTCGATTACAGGCTCAAAATGGCCAGAAACAAAGAACTTCTGAAAGTTGTCAGTCTATTCTTGTTCTAGCAAATGAAGGCTATTACATGTGAGAAACTGCCAAGAAACTGAAGATCTCGTGCAATGATGTGTCCTACTCCTGTCACAGAACAGTGCAACCTGGCTCTAACCAGAATAGAAAGAGTGGGAGACCACGGGGCACAACGGAGCCAGAGGACAAATACATTAGAGCGTCTAGCTTGAGAAACAGATGTCTCACAGGTCCTCAACTGGCAGCATCATTAAAAAGTACCCACAAAACATCATGGCCAGCATCTCGGAGTTGCCTCTTCACTGTTGACGTTGAGACTGGCGTTTCACATGGTGCTATTATAAGTCTCAATTTGTGACTGGTGTTTGGACTCAAGTCAGTTACATGTTGGAATATTGTGTCGACGATACATTGCATCCTTTTGACAATATTGTTCTATTAATCTTGTGTTTGCTCGCTCGTATCTGCACAAATGTATAGAACAGAGAAAAATACATTTCAGCACATTTCCATGACAACGCAAACTCTTTTTCTCACCAGTCCTGTCCCTTGACAGCAGACATATGGTGAGCAACAGTTGGAACATGGAATTCTGTGTTTGTGTGAAAATGTTTGTCCGGCTGTACTGTACTTATATATTAAGTTCAGCCAAGTAGTTGGTTTCAGGCCTGTAAGCTGTCATTACTGGGCCCAAGATGAACAGGTACCATCCCTGAAATAGCTGGATACACTTCAAAAGGAAGCCACATACTTCAAAACAACACCAGGGAGGAAGACACCAGAGTTACAGATGACCAGGGAAGCATGTACAGTTGTGCTCAAACGTTTGCATACCCTTGAAGAATTGGTAATATATGCACCATTTGTAAAGAAAACATGAGTGAGCAGGCAAAACACATGTATTTTATTTATTATGGGATTTACATTCAACTGTAGGTAATAACAGAATGGCACAATCATAAATAAACTGACCCCTTTTCAAAAATCTGCATACCCTTAGTCCTTAATACTGTGTATTATCAGTGACAACCGTGCAGTCATTTGTAATAGTTGTCTCTTGGCAAAATGCCTCCAGGCAAAGTCTTTGGTCAACTTGCATGAGCCACAGGTTTGAGATATCCCCAGTGTGGCTCAATGATATTAAGGTCAGGTGACTGATGACCACTCCAGAACCTTCCCTTTTTTCTGCTGTAACCATTGGAGGGTCAACTTGGCCTTGTGCTTACGTTCATTTTCATGCTGGAAAGTCCAAGAGCGTGATGGCAAGATGCTGCATTCATCTTGCCAACAATTTTCACAAGATTCCCTGTCCCTTTAGAGCTCACACACACCCCAAAACAACAATGACTCACAGTGGGGATGGTATTCTGTTCACTTTAGGCCTTGTTGACACCTCTCCAAACACAGCGCTTTAAACATGAAAGCTCTATTTGGGTGTCCTGAGGTGACTTGTGGGTTTTTCTTTGTATTCATCTGGCAGTTTCGGCTGAAATCTTTCTTGGTCTACCTGACCTTGGCTTGGTATCAAGAGATTCCCAAATTTTCAACTTCTTAATAAGTGATTGAACAGTTCTGACTGGCATTTGCAAGGCTTTGGGTATCTTTTTATATCCTTTTCCATCTTTATAAAGTTCCATTACCTTGTTACGCTGGTCTTTTGACAGTTCTTATCTGATCCCCATGGCTCAGTATCTAGCCTGCTCAGTGCATCCACGTGAGAGCTAACAAACTCATTGCCTATTTATATACAGACACTAATTAAAATTTAAAAAGCCACAGGTGTAGGAAATTCACCTTTAACTGCCATTTCTACCTGCGTGTCTCCTTGTGTGTCTGGAACAAGGCCAAACATTCATGTGTATTTGGGTGATTTCTGTTATCATTATGATTTAAAAAGGAGCTAAACATCTGTGATAATAAATGGCTTCATTGGACACTATCCTAAAACTGATCACTATCCATGATCAGTCATATTTTCAAAATCAATGCCAAAATGTCACAATTTGTGCCAGGGTACGCAAACCTATGAGCCCAACTGTATTAAATTAACTTGAAAAAATAAAATGAGAGGTCTACCACATACCATCTGAATCCAGACACCGTTCAAACTTTAAGGATAACTGATACGTGTCATAGCATCGGATCCTGGGTTTGTATGTGCCTGAAAGGATGTTAGAAGAAAGCAAAAAAGCAATCACAAATTTTACGAGTACTGTCTGCACTACCGATATACTAAATGGCTCATTTAAAATGACAGTGACAGCAAGACAAATCCTCACCAGCCGCTAGAATGAACTGCCCATCCCTTGACACTTTAATGGAGGTGCACACGGTGGGCATCTCAAAATCCTGGATGAGTTCGATCCTGCGTTGGATGTCTGAAAGAAAATTAGGGAGGTGAAGCCTGAGAGGAGCAAATAAAGTCTTATCGCTAACCTGGCAATCTAACTGCCCATACCGTAGCCATTATAAATAATACTGGAATACTCACCAAGATCATTCTTTTGCAGTGCTCTTTTCTTCCGATCTGACAGCCACTTGGAAACAAATATTGAAATGTGTTTTATCATGTACTCTGGTTAGTATGACAATTCTAACTTTGCACATACCCAATGTCACAGCAGTTAATATACAGTAACCATTCATGCTTGAAGGCACTATTTTAGGATAACTAGATGACTAGCTGAACATAAACCTACTCTAAGGTAGCTGAGCCATGCAAAAAAAAGCATCCTGTCAAACAAGGCATGTATATAATCTCTATTGACTTTGTGGTGCAGCTGGTGAATTTACTGCATCCCTCGTTATTAAGACACTTGTTTTTCCCCTGGTAGTCCAAAGAGTACAAGTTCCTACAGAACAGGCTTAGTGCTGCCACCATGGTCTGGAAATGAATCATTTGAATTTATTGTAGATGGACTACTTAGAGGAAAATAGATATTTATCAACTTTGTTGTTACCGAGGGACACATTACATTTAGAGTCGATATATATTATATACATGCCTTGTTGAAAACGTGGGAACTTGTTTTTGCTGACCCCGGCTACCTTTAAGTATTTACCCCCAGCCTATGACTAGGATACCAAATAAGGATGTCAATAGGTAAATATCTGATCATTGATGAGTTTCCATAGTGGAGACCAAACCTAGATGTTTAGCATGCCATTTAGCACACGCTGTTATTCAGGGAACCCACAACCCCAGCGTTGTTTCAGCTATGTGTCATGCCCTACCAAATGAACTACACGGGCCAACTTAAGTCTAGAGTAGCGCATTAAACAACGAATTGACAACGCAATTGAATATGTACATATTAGATATCAAAAGTAGAACGTTAGAAGGAGCTAACTGCACTTTCCCCAAGCTAGACAACGTTAGCTTTCAAAATCTAACAAGTAAGTTAGCTACATAGCTTGCCTTTATCAACAGTACTGTACAGTACTTACTAAGGCAAGCTTGTCTTTCTTACCTCTGGAAGAGATTTTCCGTGGCTTAAATTATAAATCTTCACATCATTAACACTGGATGTCTGCATTGTAGAGGCTATCAAATATATTTTCTACTCATAGCAATAGGTGTGCGTTTTGACCACCGGTAAAAAAAAGTATTCCCCACGTTGCTACAAACAACAGGAAGTGTTGGTCTTCACTTTTAGTTCCGTCCGTGTGAGACCGTTGACTACACAATCAAATGGTCCGGGGTCGTCACAAGCAGCGCCGTAAATCCCGCATATGTCTACTGTGTCTATTACATTTGTACACTGCTGAAAACATTAAGGGAACACGTAATCAAGTATAACACCAAATCAATTAAACTTCAGGGATATCAATCTGTCCAGTTAGGAAGCATAAGCAATTGTGAATTAATGTCATCTGTTTTGGTTCAAATGAAAGTGACAACAGGTGCACCTGAGGTGACAACAAGGAATGGTTTTGCAGGTGGTGGCCACAGACAATGGCTCTCCTTATCCTTCCTGACTGATTTTTCTCTTGTTTTGCATTTTGCTAGTGTCCTTGTCAATTCTGGTAGCATGAAGCAGTACCTGCAGCCCATTCAGGTTGGACAGGTAGTCCAGCTCCTCCAGGATGGCACATCCATACGTGTCTCCTGAGCATGGTGGACATACCAGAGAGACGGGCCGTTACACGAGGAGAGCTGGACAGGGCCAGGGAAGGGCATCATTTCAGCAGCAGGTCAAGTATCTGCTCCTTTGTGTGAGGAGGAACAGAAGCACTGCCAGGAGAAGCACTGCCAGATCCTCAGACACATCTGCTGGTGCAAGTAGGCACTGGGTTCCTCCTGGTGCAGGGCCATGTAGCCAGGTTGTGAAGGCAGTTCCTGGATAATGCCATTGACTGGCCCTCATGTTCCCCATACCTGAATCCAGTTGAGAACCTCTGGGACGTTATGTATCGGTGTATCTGACACCACCAAGTAGTACCACAGACTGTCCAGGAGCTCACTGATGGCCTGATCCAGGTCTGGGAGGAGATCCCACAGGACACCATCCGTTGTCTCATCGCATGCTCATCTCATCGCATGCTCAGATAAAGTCCGGAGTGCATACAGGCATGTGGTGGCCATACACACTACTGAGTCACATTATGAGATTAGTTGGAACAGCCTGTAATTTTAATTGTTAACTTTGATTTTACGAGTGAGTTTCAATCCAGCCCTCAGTCGGTTGGGGATTTTGGTTTCCATTGACCGTTGTGACATCATTTTGTGCTCAACAAAGATTTTGATCTTTAATTTATTTTGTTTCATCGAGTTCCAATGTGTGATTTGAGTTTTCCCTTATTTTTTTTGACCAGTGTATTTCAAACCCCAACCCCAAGCTTGCCTTGATCTGCACTGTTAACCTCATGCCTAACACTATTATTTAGTCCTAATGCTAATTTCCAGTGTTGAATTTGTGGCTATGGAAGATAAAAATGCTTATACCTAAATCTAGTTTGTGGCTCAAAGATTCAAGAAAATCTGCATATTTATTCCTTCATAAAAATCCAGATAAGTGGATTAAAAATCTCTCTAATTTGTGCATGTACTGTCAAATAAGCGTTGATTTTCTAATTCTTAGATCATGCAAATTTGTAATATAAATGTTAACATTAATTTTTATTTTGTTTTACAGCACTATGTAATGAGCCAAAGCTAATAAGCGTTTTGTATGCTTTTCAATATAATTATCAATCAACTATTGGACCGCAGTGTATTGAAAGAGTTTGGCCAGGTTTTAGTACGGCAGCCATTTTGATGCCTTGAGATGTTGTCTGATCGTGTAGTATCAGCACAGAACAGGGCTTGTTAAAGATGAAACGTTGGGGTGTTACCTTATAAATCACTCTTATACAATTCACTTGGAAATGAAACACATAGTTTGTAACTTTTTTTTTGTATCTGATCATCAGGACATGATTTTGTCTGAGAACAGACAGAAAGGGCTTCAGGCCTGTTTAAACTAAACTTTGATGTGTTCTTTCTTCCCAAGAGGGACACCCAAAATGTTTGCCCTTATCAATTAAATTGTTAAAAGTATTTCCCCCCAGGTAGTGTAACTAAAAAAACAGTCATCTATGGGGGTTTTTCTTGACATCATCTGCACTCACCTTGGAAAATAAGTGGATGACACTATATGAAAAAAAAATATCAAACTCCCAGGTAAGTATTTAACTACTTTAGTTGTGGTAGAAGCTAGATTTTATACAGACTCCAACGCTGTCACATTACCAGCATGACTTTGCTGTTACAATTTTTTCGATCTGTGCTGAGGGCAAGAGATATAAACCATAACCTACTTCAAATTAAATGAAGGGTCTAGAAGGACAATATGAAGTACAACCTCAGTTTACAATCTCAGCAACAGCTTAATTTTCAGGTGTCAGAGCTTCAAGTAGCCTATGTGCAAAAACAAAAAGAATCTGCCAACGTCTTTTTTCTTTCACAGGCAGAATATTGATAGATGGATTTAATAATTAAGAAAATAAAAAATGCTTGCCTTTAGTACTGAATGTATTCAAACATTATATGACAAGTTTGTAATAAGTATAGGCTACACTTGTTCACACATCATAATACAAGCATTAAAATTGTTTTACAGATTTGTGAATTGAACTTGCAACCACAAATACAATGTACAACCACACATTTCTAAAGGCAAACTTTTGTCACTATCCACATTTCCCTACTTCAGGCATAAAGCTAACATCATATTTGTTACAGTTCCCCCAAAAAATATTTTACAAATATTTAACTCCCCAATATTTTAATTCCCCAAAATATCTAATTAATGCAACAAAATCTATGTTTTTTCAAACATAAACATATACTTTCCCTGCCAGATATTGAGTCTCCGTTATCAAGAATCATTGAACTAAAGAATCTGACCTTGTGCTTAATGAATCTAGTGGAAACCAAACTATTTCTGCGTGCCAAACAGAAAGAGCAAAAAACATTGCTGGAATTAGCCTTAACAAAACATAAAAAAATGTTTTACCATCTCCTGTGAACTAGGTTGAAAAATGTAATTCTGTAGTCCGAGTCAAAGGAGCATATCTCACTTATTCACTAAGGAGTCTGTGCATGGATGTAGGAAACTTGAGAGGATGCCTCTGAATAAGCAATGTGACTCTCCGTATGTAAATGTTTGCGCATGTAGGTCTGTTCCTGCACAGTGATGTAACAATAGTCATTCTTAGTGGATGGCTCTGCTGTTCTCCTCGACACTCATCTAATAGAATCGGTGCAGAACAAATTTCTTTCCAACCAACCAACATCTGAACACCTGTGAGCGTAGCTCAGAATGGGCGCCAATAACTAACGGTAAAACACATTTGTCTTTTTACAGTTGAGAAGTCAGATGCGTTTATTTTTCTGAAGACCATCTAATTAACATTTTAATTATTAACTTTTGTCAGTCTGTTAGTGCACTTCATTATGTTGATGGCCTTAACAATATGGAGAGGAAATCAAAGACTAAATCAGTGATGTAGACCACCTAATGACATGTTGATTATTATAGAGTGCACTTCATTATTAAAAAAAATATTATGTTAAGTAAGCCTCAATTATATAATTTTGGGACGGACATCAGAGATTTCAGTGGCAGAATTAGGCTAAAGAATTGTTCCATGGATGTTTCACTTGAGCTCGTCTGACCAAGTTCTACAAGTCCTGATTCGTTTATGAATGACCAATGACAAAACCTTCCGCATGTTCTAAATGATTTATTATATACATTGGATTGTAGAATGCTGCTGTGCTGAGCCTATAGTTGTGTTGTGGTAAGTGATATATAATTAATCATTACTGTTTTCCTTTCTAGGTTTTTGATGGAAAGGGGACCCCGCATGTAAGCCAGAAGTAGGCAGTAGGGTGCACACATAATGACAGACTTCTGGTTGATATCTGTTCCTCAGGACAGGGCCAGCTCTCTGTCTCTGGAGAAACTCAAGCACACTGTGTCCAAAACCAATCTGGCCTCCAGCTTCAAGTTCTCCATACCAGAATTGAAGGTTAGTATTTGTGTCTCATAGCTAAAAACAGAAGAACATGGTCACTTGGTTTGGGGCGGAGAGCCTTTAATCAGCGATTGATTTCTCTAGCATGACAAGACTTTTCATCCTGGTCCCATGTGTGGGAATTGAACCCATTTGCCTGACTTGCAAGCATCATGCTTAAGTAACTTAGCTACAAAGAGATACACTAGAATTTTAGGTATTACAAGACCAGTTGGAGGTAGTATTTCCTCCTCAATGTCAATATGGCACACAATACTGTGTACAATATTGTGTATCTGCATGGGTGTCAGTTCTGCAGTGGTTAGCAGTGGTCATCCTCAGCGTATAGCCACAAGACAAAGGTGTTCAGTTGTGTTTCCTGGTGAAGTGATGGGCTCAGAAGGTTTTCCATTTAATGCATTTTATTAATTTATATGATTTCTATGATTCTTCCTTATTTTAATTGTCAAACAAAGGAAACTTAAACCAAGTGTCCTCTTTGTAATGCTGAGTGAGGTGGAATTATGCAATTTCAACCTCCCAATCAGTAACATTTCAAATTTCTCAGGTTGGAACACTGGACGTCCTCTTGGGTGTGTCAGATGACCTTTCTAAACTGGACACTCAAGCGGAGAGGTAGAAGACATTCTCAGGATAGTGTCAGAATGTGTTGTGCCTGTGGCTTTCCTCATTGTGAAATAGGCTACTTGTAATTTCTCTTCTTACTGTATACCTCAATAAGTTCACAGTCTGTCTCGTGAATAATTGATGCTGAAGAATGGTGAAATGCTTTGCCATTGACTTGAATACGAGCTGGGCAACGCTGAAGTTGTTTGAACTTGCCTAAATGGCTGACTTACTGTAGGATACTGGGAAGGGCTTTTCTCTTATTAGACCTGGAATTCTGAGTTATCTTTTTTTGGAAACTGTTGACCTTTCCTTTAAGTAGAGGTGGATACACTGAATCCTGTAGTTTGTCAGTGCAAGTGCTAAGCACATCCCTTACCTGTGCATGTGACATTATTTTGAAAAGCTCTTCATCTTCCTTGCGGTATACAAACATAACAATTTTCCAACCATCTGGCTCTGGGGATGTTTATTTCCAATCATAGTCAGTGACATGTCCCTCATTTTTGTCCAGTGTATTGCAGAGGGCAGCTAAGTGCATGGCAGAGGTGATTGAGCAGTCTGATGATAAAGTGGTGGGAAATGCCCAGGCTAATGGTGGTAAGTCCAACTGACTGTTGCCCTACCTTAGGCCCGGGGGGCATGGTGGGACAGAAAACAACTGTATAGTATATTGAATACCCAGAGAAATGCTGATCAAACAGAGATTAACACTCATTGTATGAAAGCATGCAGGAAACCAGCAGCGTCTGCATACACACAAAGATATGTGTGTACATGCAAATGTGCTGCAAGATCGCTAAATTGTCTCTTGGTTACCGTACTGCGTTAATCAGGGGAATTCCTCCTAGTTATTAGATAAGACCATTAATTATTAACTGAAGGTTTGTTGTTTAGGAAAGTTCTACAGCTAAGAGGTTACGCTAACAATTTCCCCTAATCTTCCCATCATATCCCCCCTCATTAGATCACAAGACTCATCATAAAGTCTCCCAGTCTCCCTCAAAAGCCTACTTCAAGTCTTTGCTGGGTATTCTGGCATGCATTTAAGCTTTGATGTATTTTGGCTTGCTGTGTTTGCAGGGTTGTCATGGTGATGCAGTTTGGTTGGTTTGATTGGTGTTTTTACATCCATATGTGAGTCTGTGTGTGTGTGTCTCAGTATGTCCCTGTTTTTTTTAGTTCTGTGGAGCTCTATGGTTTTGTGTCACCATGATATTTGTTGTCTGCACATCTTAACAGTGGATCTGGTCAGTTATGTGACAAAGTTCCAGTGGGATAGAGCCAAGTACTCCACAGCACTGCCTCTTAAGAACCTGGCAGACATCATAGCCAAGGTATCGCTCTTATCAATCTCCTTGTAATAAACTGTCTGAATACATTATGTATTCCAGCTCCTGTTTGTGTGTCTTTATTACTATGCACATCAGCAAGTCTCCCAGGTGGAAACTGAGATGAGATCTCGAAGCGCGGCGTATAACCACATAAAATCCAGTTTGAAGGGCTTTGAGGTCAAAACAGAGTGAGTGATGTCTTCTCTGAAATTACTGCAAGAACTAACGTGTGCCAAATGTGGATTCAATATGGTATGGTTTCTTTGTAGGGGGTGCCTGCAAACTCGCATGCTGACTGACATTGTTAAGAGAGAAGACCTTGTAGATTCGGAGTATCTCACCACTCTACTGGTGGTGGTGTCCAAGTAAGTCACGCACAACATGAACTGCCCGTGGCCAACATTTGATATTGCATTGTTTTAGTGTAGAAGAATCTGTCTGTTTGATTATTTATATGTCTGTTTGTGTGTGTTGTGTTACAGGGCAAGCTATGCACAGTGGGAGAACACCTACGAATCCCTTTCAGAATTTGTGGTGCCTCGATCCAGCAGGTACTAGTACCACCAAAATAATCACATAGATAATAGGAGTCAATAGGAATTAAGTTTAGAATGGTGTAAGGCCAGACATCTTGTTTGGTGCATTTGTTTGTGCTCAGGCAGTGCCTCTGTAGACATGTAGCAGAGAGGCTATCTCTCTGGGTAGGCCAGACTATCCGCAGGTGTTAAGTTACCATCAGAAAAGAAGAGTGAGTCGGACTAAAGCTAAACTCATTGTCAGGAACGCTCTCAGTGGCTCTAACTGTGTCTGTGTATCCTTTTAGTTTCACGAGTCAGACACACAGACTTTAAGTCTTTCTGAAACAGATCATACAATGTCATCTAATGTTTTTTTTTAATTAAAATGGCGAATCATGCCATATGGTTTGTTAAATATCCAGTCCAGGACTTTTGTAATTTACAAAACACTTTTTTTAACCTCCCTTTTTTGTCTGGATGTTGTATATGTGTTTGTAAGTACATCTATCTATAATTAGAATGCCTGTAATACCTCAATATGCATTGGAATACCAAGTTTGAAAGGGTCTGGTTTTGATGACATAGGGCATATTTCGGTACATACATAACATAGTGCACAATTTGAGAACAGCACTGCTTTTGTAACTAGTGACCAAAAAATGTGGAATGCATCTCTCATTAGGAAAATAACATATTGTAAAAAAAAATCTGAAACAGTATGGATTTTCATTATGTTAATTGTGTGTGTCAAAGTGAAGCTATTCCCAAGTCTATTTCTTGGTACAATATTTTTGTGATATTAGCATCACTCAAAAATGCATATTTACAGGAAGGTGTTTGAGGAGAAGGAGGGAGCCATTTTCACTGTAACCCTTTTCAAGAAGGCTGTTAGCGACTTCACAGCCAATGCCAAAAAGAACAGGTAAGGCCGAAAAACTTTGGATATCACTTGATTACTGTGTAAAGAACAATAAAATAAAAAACAACTAATCTCATCTATGGTGTTCATCACGCAACAGGTTCACAATACGAGAATACAGCTTTGATCAGAATGAGTGTCAGAAACAAGAGATGCGCCGCCTTAGTGTGGACAAAAAGGAGCAGTATGTAAGTGAAAAACTTTGAGGAGACTTGTGAACTTACTGCATTGTAATTTATCGTATTCCTCAATATTTATTTTATTGTTGAACAAACAGTGCTCTCAGTCAATCCAAAATATCATTGAACCTCAAACGTTATCAGTCAACAATTAGTGTGCAGAATTATTAGGCAACTAAATTACAAAAATAATTTCTCCAACTCACTTGTTTATTCTCAATTTTTTGAGTAAGTGCAACAAATAAGTAACACAAAATGAAAATTAAATAACATTTCTGGCCTTTCAAAAATATTCAGTGACCGATATAGCCACCCTTCTTCTCAATAACTGCCATGAGCCTTCCATCCATGCAGTCTGTCAGTTTCTTGATCTGTTCACAATCAACTTCCACTGAAGCAGCAACCACAGCCTCCCAAATGCTGTTCAAAGAGGTGAATTGTCTTCCCTGACTGTAAATCCCATGATTGAGAAGGGTCCACAAGTTCTCAATAGGATTTAAGTCAGGTAAGGAAGGAGGCCAGGTCATTATTCGGGCATCTTTGAGGCCCTTGCTTGATAGTCAAGCAGTGGAGTACTTGGATGCATGTGATGGAGCATTGTCCAGCATAAAGAACATGGCCTTCTTGAATGCTGAGGACTTCTTCCTGTACCACTGCTTGAAGAAAGTATCTTCCAGAAACTGGCAGTAGGTACAGTATGGGAGTTGAGTTTCAGTCCATCTTAAACCCGAAAAGGTCCAACTACCTCATCCTTAATGATAGCAGCCCATACAAGTACCCCTCCTCCACCTTGCTGGCGCCTCGCTCGAAGTGGTGCCCTGTGTCCATTAGTGATGGCTACAGGCCCATCCATCTGGTTTGAAAATATCTATCTTCAGGTATTTCTTTGCCCAATCTATTTGCTTCAACGTGTGAATCTTATTCAGTGGTGGTCTTCTTTCAGCCTTCTTGACCTTGGCCATGTCTCTGAGCACTTGACACCTTGTACTTCAGGACACTCCAGGTAGGTTCCATTTCTGGAATATGGTGGCACTGGAGGATAATGGGTTCCTGGTAGCTTCATGTTTAATTCTTCATCTGTCTGAAATGCATCAATGTCAGTTAAATCTATTATTTGGCCCATTTTACCTGAGGTCATGAAGCTGTCTAATAATTATTCACCCCTTGATATAAGCTGTTATTCACTGCTGCCACACCCTCCCTCATTACACAAATACATATCACCTGAAAATGATTTAATCCAATGAGCATTCAAGTTTATATGGTTTGGAGTTGGAAAATGTGCATAGAAATAATAATACGATCAGAAAACTCACTTGCCTAATAATTGTGCACACAGTGTATGTGTGTAACAGAGTAAAGATGGTACCATATACTCAGTTAATTTCACTCTTAAGCTCACAATTACCTTGACATCTTGCAGATCAGAACATCTAATTGGTACTTTTGTATAGCTCAAATGGTTGAAACATCGTCATGGAGGGCAGTTACCAATTTTGTGAAGCTGAGGACCACTAGTTAGCAGCCAGTCTCGGCAGGCAAAACGTTCAGTCATGGAAGCTATACTGTTAGAGGCACCACATTGACGTTGGTACACCGTCTTCTCCCAAGGGAACCTTTGTGCGTTGGCTTAAGGTGAACTTCAGAGAAGTGTTTGTGGCCTGGATCCACCTGAAAGTCCTGGGGGTGTTTGTGGAATCGGTTCTCAGGTCAGTCAAAAGGGCTGCCTTCTGATATTAATATTTGTAAATGCAATGTTACATGATAAATAATTACATTAAATAACAATTCAGTAACTAGTTGCATTGTACATGATCAGGTATGGCCTGCCTGTGAGCTTTCAGACATTACTACTTCAGCCAGACAAGAAGCATGGGAAAAAACTGAGGGAGCAGCTGAGTTCTCTATTTGGACACCTGGACCCTACAGCTCCGGCTATTCCCTCAAAAATGCCCGACGTGAGATAATGTCCTTTGTTCACCGTTAGACGTTTTATGGTACTGTCCTTCCTATGACTGCAGAACACTTTTGAGATATTCTTCTCGCTGTCTCCCTCTGTCTGCCAGGTAGACCTTGACATGCCAGGGGTGAGCACTGTGGCTCCACAGGACTACTACTCCTACATCTGTTTCCAGATCAGTGTCAAACTTTTTGATCCCAACTAGCAGCTAATGGGGTGTGGTCCCAGACAGATACAGCAACCACCTGATCCTGAAATAACCAGTACCCTAGGTCACTGTTGGCTTCCCCTCTTGATGTCAAAAGGCTTAAATGTTTAGAAATATGTTGGGTTCTCTACCTTGCCAACCAGAGGGCTAATTTTGAGAGAGTACCGTATTGCTATTATCTATCCAGTTCTTTCAGTTGAATGAAGGGAAGTCAATAAGTCTCTAGGGTTGGACATGACGGATTATTTGGTTTTTGTGGAGTACCGTAAAACCAAATACCAAAACAAATTATTGTGGCAGATTTTAGCAAATATTTTTAAGATTGTGTTAATATCAAGGTGGACATGTACGAAGGAATTCTAAATACACTTGACATGATCTTTAATGACTAGCAAGGAAAAATTTTTGAAAATCTCCATACCAGGGGCCTGGGTCAACAGGACATTTTGTATTAAAAAAAAAATCCAAATCGGGACCAATACTGTGCATCAGGAAATTCAAGCAAAAGTGTTGTCTAAGCTATCAAGCATTAATATAACCAATTCTAAATCTACTCAGTTCTGGTTGGAGAGCATTGTTTTGCAGTAGGCCTATAGAAATAAGGAATGTAATTTTGACTTCTTGCTGATACATGACTGTAGATCTGTGATGTCGTTTGATGATCTCTTGGCCACACCTAACATAACTGAAACGTCTGTGTATATGTAAGTAATGTGACACCAGTAAACGTTTTTTTTTTTTACTTACAGGTGTTCTTGTCTGGTCTATGATTTTTCATTTGAAATCCAGAGAACATATCAACATTAAATATTATACGTATTTGGAATCCTGTGATCACAATCGTTGTTGCAACATATATATTTGGACCATTTAAAGAATGCCTGCGGGTCGGTGGCATATCCCCAATGAAAACTCACATTGATTCCACTGACGATGCCTCCATGTAACCCGAGTATCTCCAATGTACGCTATTTACTGGTTGGCATACAGAGTAGGCTACTTTGTATTTCACTCCTACATATTTCATTCTAACCTTATAACGTTTTGAGCAATTGTCTATTGTTAAAGGTATGAATATGGCTATGTTCAAACAATTATTTGTGTTGTTAGGGTAGTTGTGTTCTTAATAAAAAAAAGTGCTAGTCATTCTGTTACGCAAGTGGTCTCAACAGGAAGAAGTCCTGGTACTAAAGAGTTCGAGAAAGGCTAATTTAGCAGACGCTCTTACCCAGAGTAATGAGTGTATGCATGAATTAAAAATTTTAAAAAATCTATTTTTAAGAGGCCATTTAAACTGGTCGCGGATAAAACAAATCATATTTTGAAAGGTAACCTAATGTGCGAATGTGCCGCAATATGCGGATTTTAACACAAATGTTGTCACCATGATCATCCTTTATAAGTCATACGAACAATTTGTTTCCTGGTCGAAGGCTATGATGTTGAACATCTCACGATGCATTTCGTTTGACCCTCTGGAAAGGAAATTAATATCCCAGCGTCTCGAATTAATTCCGATTAATTAATGTTGTTTAACATGGCAAGTATCGGTCGTCAGCAGAGCGCTTTTGAAGGGTATTTAATTGTATTTAATTGATCATAAGGACACATGTATATTTATGAAAATAAATTCAAGTGCAGAAACAATTTACAGAACTCAACTAGAACGTTATATTAATCATTCCGACGTCCGTTTTCAATCTGACCATACTGTCAAGACTTGGTCATATATATGCAATATATTTATCCACATTGACAACATTCTGCATCAATTTCCCACCTCATATTACCTTACTTTGATGGAATGTATTAATTCTGTAAATTACCCAAACCCGTTTAGTCGTTGAATCTTCTGGGAGGAAGTGGATACTGCCACAGCTCCGTAGCACAACTGTGTGCGTGTGTGTGTGTGTGTGTATGTGTTTGTGTGCGAGAGAGCGAGAGAGAGAGAGAGATAATTGCAGTTTGGGCATCTTGGTCATCCAAGAACACCGAGCCAGGTTTTGCACACTCGCGCTCAGCAAATAACAAAATAACGCATTTTAGACTTTTGTGCAATAAAGATTATTCTCTAGCGTTTCTTTTAATAAAAAGGCTGCGCAGAATATAACATCCTACAGCAGGAAATATGTGGACAGTTACAAAGCCCGGATATAAGAACCGCAACAGCTTGGACATCAGGGATGAAGCCGAGATAGTCGTGAACATTGGTGGGTTGAGGTTAGTTTTGTACGGGGATGTGCTTAACCGCTACCCTGAGAGTCGACTTGCAGAACTTATCAACTGCTCAACTAGGAATTACGACATTATATCCTCACTTTGTGATGACTACGACCTAAGTAAAAGAGAGTTTTACTTCGACCGGGATCCTGACGCATTCAAGTGTATAATTGATGTTTATTACTTCGGCGAGATTCATATCAAAAGAGGTATCTGTCCGATTTGTTTCATTAAAGAGATGGAATTCTGGAAAATTGACCAAAGCCACCTGGATGAGTGCTGTAAAAGTTACCTGACTGAAAAAGAGGAAGAGCTGGCTGAGATAGCCGACAAAGTGAAGCTTATATTAGATGACATAGATGGGAATTCTTCAGTTAATCGCTCAGAGCGGTGGCAAAAGTTCATTTGGAAAATGATGGAGAAACCCGAGTCCTCGTTGTCAGCGCGCGTAATCGCCATCGCATCTTTCCTCTTCGTCCTTTTGTCGTCAATTGTGATGTGCGTGGGGACCATTCCAGAAGTTCAAGTGGAGGACGGAGAGGGTAAACGTCTGGACCACCCGACGCTGGAGGCCATCGAGACAGCCTGCATAGGCTGGTTCACCATAGAGTACCTGCTGCGTTTTCTGTCCTCCCCAAACAAGCTGCACTTTTTCCTATCTTTTATGAATATAATAGACTTTATGGCTATCATGCCCTTCTACTTGGTGCTGACCCTTACATATCTGGGTACGGCCATGATGGATTTAGCCAAGGTCCAGCAAGCTGTACAAGCGCTTCGCATCATGCGTATCGCCCGGATCTTCAAACTGGCGCGCCATTCCTCTGGATTACAAACTCTCACATATGCCTTGAAGAGGAGTTTCAAGGAGCTGGGGCTGCTCCTTATGTACATGGGCATAGGGATCTTCGTCTTCTCAGCATTGGGCTACACCATGGAGCAAAGCCACCCGGAGACCCTCTTCAGTAGCATCCCACAGTCCTTCTGGTGGGCTATTATCACCATGACGACCGTAGGTTATGGAGACATTTACCCCAAAACAGCGCTCGGTAAGTGCAACGCAGCTATCAGCTTCCTCTGTGGGGTGATAGCTATTGCGTTGCCTATTCACCCCATTATCAACAACTTCGTGATTTTTTACAACAAGCAGAGAGTTCTCGAGACAGCGGCAAAGCACGAGCTGGAGCTAATGGAGTTGCAGTCAGGCGAGGACGCGAGGAAAACAGCGCGGAAGACCGGCGTAACCGGTGCTTTGGAAAGCTCTATGCGCACTTCCCATAGTGATAATTGTATACCACTTCTCGAAAAGTCGACCTGGACTTTGAAGTCAAAATATTATTGTTCGGGAACGGAATCCTCTTAACTTTGCAAACACACACATCATTTTGTATAGTCATATTTTCAATGAAATTATCCCTGCTGTAGATGGGTATATGGGTATATAACAAGTATTCTCTTTTACGGGATACTACAAATGATGTTAGATGTTTGTCCACTGAATTGTTTGTCCATACAATTGTATTCATCGAATAAATCTTATTAAGAATCAGTGAAATGGTCCTCATGTGTAGTGAAATCTGGAGACATATGGTTAACTAAAATGAAGCTCGATCATCCCATTGTAGGGAAACGTTGGATGGTTTTGAAGCACTTGCTCACATCTGAGCCACATCTGTTGTTCTGGTCAGGTACATGCCTCTTTATCAATGCAGCTCATTTATAAGAAGGGTCAAATAAATGACTTAAATGTTTTTAACATATATTGTTTATTAATTCCTGAAGAGTTCTGTAGGATTAATCTCCAACCAGGAAGGACAATTCTATTAATTATCTGGATTAAAAGCTAAATCAGGTTAGCCACAATTGGGGTTGGAGAGACAACACAAGACTGTAGATCTCCTGGAACAGGGTAGGGGAGACCCAGGCTTTTATTTTTTATTCTCAATGCACATTTTACGCATGGGCGAATCCTCTCGACTTGCCAGGCATTTACAACAATATCAGGGGCTCATCAAATATATTTACAAAGTTCAACAACACTGCAGTTACATATACTGTAAGAACCACTGAATTGATGGCTAGATAAACTGTCCAGTGTCAGAACTGAATGCTACTAAATAATGGTCAACATTTCGCAAGCTGTTGTTGTTTTTTCTTTCTAATAAATCAACAATGATGCGCGTTATACAATGAAACAGTGGCTAAACATGTGTGAATCCTTGATTTGATAGCCAGCGTCGTGTGATGCTGTGTGAGATTTGTTTATGGGAGATTGAGGAAGTACTTTCAAAATTGTTTGGCAAGCCTCTCATAACTGGGCTGCGAGCTGTTGGTAGTTTGCAAATGACCTGTTCGGTCCCATAATCTGCCCTATAGGCCAATAATGACAAAAAATCAAACAATTTTCAGTCATTCAAAATCAATATGTTCCTTTGTGGGGGTTTGAAAGACCGATCGAAACCGGCTAATAAATGCATATACACGTTCCTAGCTACACACGTTAACTCTTGGCTTGTTCCGATTTCCGCCAACAAAATGGTCTACACACAATAACATGCAAATTCCATCTGTCTATCACACAATTGATTAGATGCACAAACACACACGCACACACACACACATCCCACACACACATACAGAAAAAGAAGAGCCTATCCCATAGCCGACGTAAAGACGTCACATAAAGTACATAAAAAGTATAATGGGTAGCCTACCACTGATGATCTTTGTTGGTGTATTGTTTCAACTAGGTGGGTATAATTTGTGTTATTGAAGACAAGGTAAGCCTCAGAACATGCTTCCTTTTCACCGGCATTAATAGCGAAGATTCGGATCAGGTTAAGCAGACAGCAACGGATTCTGAATTTCTAAGTTCAGCACCACTGGGAAACGGACAGCAACAGTCTCCTGGAGATTCCGTTTGGCTGGGACCCAGTAGATCTCTCCATATAGTGTGTGTGTGTATGCCTACACTCGCCCACATGCAGGACTGATACCCCAAATATACATAATATAATATAATAGACACAAACTGTACATCCATATAATGGCACAGAGGCTATCTTTACCCAGGCACATCCATTCTGCACTTTTACTTTCTGCATAACATCCATGTAAGTTCAGTTTAAGCTGTTTGGATCATTTTGGCCTTCATGTTTTCAATATTATTTTCAGTAAATTATAAATCTACAGACCAACCAACAGCACAATTCTCCAAGGTATAAAATTAGTTTTTGTTGATCTGAACAGAGAAATATGTAGAGATAAGAGGTGCGTGGAGAAGTCAAGCCAAACTTAAGGAAGACCAATGGCTGCAGGAAATTCATTGGCTATTATAACCCTAACAAATTGCCCCCCAATCGTACAATATTTCCAGATTATCTGCCCTCAAAGGATGTGTTAACAGTAACAGCAAGTAGAAAATGGATTTAAATGTTAAATATATACTTATATCAGGCAGTGTTTACATAGCCAATTTTAGAACCCTACTTTTAAATGGCACATTTTCTTGTTGTATGTGACCCACATCAAATATAACATCAATCCATTGCTTAATGGCAGCCTACACCACCTGATGCCTTATATCAGATGTCAATCAATCTCACCGAAAATATAACCAAAATAGAGATAAATATTAATTTAGTATGGTGAAGTTTAGGATTAAGGTTATGGATGGGTTAGACGTAAGTTAAGATGTACAACCCGAGTGGTTAAGGTTTGGGAAATGGTAAGAAAAACAAGTTACTAGCTCTGGGATTGAATACAACACCGCTCAGTGCTATTCCTACCACACTTTACAAGTACCAACATTATCTTGAACAGTACAGAATTTTATTCTTCAGAGAATGGGCTGCAGATTTTCCCATCACATGGATGAAAAATCTAAGGAAACGCATTTCATGTCACTTGTTTTTACCATTTTGGTATAGTGTTGAGGTAATGATAGATCATTCAGAAAAAAATCAAATGTGATTTTGGGATATACCCTAGGCTGAGGTTGCATAATGAGCTGCAGAAAGCATCATGACTGAGATCCACAACGGCTTTTTTGCTGGACCCGTAAGCGGATCCGACTAAGAAGAGCGAATGTCTCTTACTGACTGACTGACTGACTGACTGACTACCCTTTGCGTAGTGGTTAGAGAAGCGGACTTGTGAATTATAGGTACAGTGTTTGTAACTCCTCGCAGGCGAGGCGAAGTACGCATAGTGAATTATTCTGTATTGGTTAAAACGTCGCTGGCTAAAACCGAAACCTGAAATGGTATATGGTTATATTGCGACTGTTTCTGGCATGGAATAGTTCATCTTCAGTCTAGCTTGAAATTTCTCAATTCTTATGATTATTCCTAGGAAGTTAGTGGATACCAGTAAAGCTTATTACTGGCTAATAAGCTGTTAAAACGGCCAGTGGCAAAAGCAATACAGTTCATAGATGCTATTTGTGGTGGAGGTAAACTTGATAAGAAATATTAGTCAGTTTAACACAATCCTCAATGGAGTCTAGAGACTGCTGAAATGGTCCCGTAGTGGTTAAAGACAGTGCCTCTCATGTGGAAGACCTAAGTTTGAATCTGTTGAGAGCAATGACATTTATTAATTATTTCTGGTAGATTCCACCATTCTCTCGTCTTTTAACTTGATGAAAAAGTTAGTTATCGTCACCTTTATTGATAGTTATTGTATAAATGTAATTCATGAATGAAAGAAAAAATATGTTGTTTTGCCATGAAAGAAAAACATACATTCTTATGCCATGAAATTAAATAGCTTTGGTAGACTCGCTAGCAATTGCTAAATTTTTATGACTAATACAAGTTAGTAGATGCCGGTAAAGCTTATTACTGGTTAATATGCTGTTCAAACAGCCAGTGGCAAAAGCAATACATAGTAAGAAACGTTAGTCAGTTTAACTGTATCAGTGTCATTCATGAATGGCCAATTAACTATTGAAACGGCCAGTGGCAAAAGAGGATTTGTTTATTGTTAAGACAGGCAGCTCAGTTTTTATCATTCTTTACTAACTGGTATTTTGACCAATCAGATCAGCACTGAAAGCTATCTCATATGAACATTTCTAATTTGATAAATCGGAAAACCAGTAATTGAAAAATTCTTTATTTGGGAGCTTACTTTAAAAAAAAAATTCTAATGGATTTGTCTACCCTATTCACCTACATTATCTAAATGCCAGGGACATCACACCTGTTGTAATTTCTTGAAGGACATATCTTACACAAACAATATGTTCACTTTTTACTAATTTCCTTGTGTTCCTAAGCCCTAATGTATTGACTTAGTGGAAAATATCTGACCCAAAGCTAAAAGAGAAGGGCCAAGACAATCAATATGGGCAGAAGTTGAATATGCATGTGCACATCTTTCTTCTGTTTCCGTGGAGAAGATAGTCTTTATTCAGGTTTATGTAATATATATTTGATAGCTACTTACATGAACATGCAGTGAAATGAAAAATATAATTCAGTCATAAAGGAACATTATTCTTATTCGACAATTAAATGTGTGTGGTACTAACACAGCTTAGATCTTGTTTTTAGTGACACAGTAATAGAAAAGCTGATATGAGAAGCATACCATTTACATTTTAAATATTTCTTCAAAGAACTTCCATCAATATCCAATCTCTGTCTTTCGATGTCCATCTTAAAGGGAGGGATATCCTGTTGCCATTTACTAATCCTGGCCCACTGCTGGTCTCACTGGTGACTAGGCCTCTGTTCAGGTGGAATTCATGCTCCCTCCACACATCTTGTTTTATCTCATTGAATTGTTAGAAAAATCAACACAAAATGAGATTTGTTTTTCATGCTATGCCATCAGGTGTATGTTTACTAAGGTCATTTGACAAAGAATAGAGATAATCTAAATAAATAACGATTTACCCTTTAGGTTATTGTGTTGCTGTTGACATATGCACTGCACATACAGTGGGGAGAACAAGTATTTGAAACACTGCCGATTCTGCGGGTTTTCCTTCTTACAAAGCATGTAGAGGTCCCAAAAACCCAAAATCCAGAAAATCACATTGTATGATTTTTCAATAATTAATTTGCATTGTATAGCATGACATACGTATTTGATGACCTACCAGTAAGAATTCTGGCTCTCACAGACCTGTTCATTTTTCTTTAAGAAGCCCTCCTGTTCTCCACTCATTACCTGTATTAACTGCACCTGTTTGAACTCGTTACCTGTATAAAAGACACCTGTCCACATACTCAATCAAACAGACTCCAACCTCTCCACAATGGTCAAGACCAGAGAGCTGTTTAAGGACATCAGGGATAGAATTGTAGACCTGCACAAGGCTGGGATGGGCTACAGGACAATAGGCAAGCAGCTTGGTGAGAAGGCATCAACTGTTGGCGCAATTATTAGAAAATGGAAGAAGTTCACGATGACGGTCAATATCACTTGGTCTGGGGCTCCATGCAAGATCTCACCTCGTGGGGCATCAATGATCATGAGGAAGGTGAGGGATCAGCCCAGAACTACACGGCAGGACCTGGTCAATGACCTGAAGAGAGCTGAGACCACAGTCTCAAAGACCATTAGTAACACACTACGCCGTCATGGATTAAAATCCTGCAGTGCACGCAAGGTCCCCCTGCTCAAGCCAGCGCATGTCCAGGCCCATCTGAAGTTTGCCAATGACCATCTGGATGATCCAGAGGAGGAATGGGAGAAAGTAATGTGGTCGGATGAGACAAAAATAGAGGTTTTTGGTCTAAACTCCACTCGCTGTGTTTGGAGGAAGAAGAAGGATGAGTACAACCCCAAGAACACCATCTCAAACGTGAAGCATGGAAGTGGAAACATCATTCTTTGGGGATGCTTTTCTGCAAAGCGGAAAGTACGACTGCATCGTATTGAGGGGAGGATGGATGGGGCAATGTATCTCGAGATCTTGGCCAACAACTTCCTTCCCTCAGTAAGAGTATTGAAGATGGGTCGTGGCTGGGTCTTCCAGCATGACAACGATCCGAAACACACATCCAGGGCAACTAAGGAGTGGCTCCATAAGAAGCATCTCAAGGTTCTGGAGTGGCCTAGCCAGTCTCCATACCTGCACCCAATAGAATACTTATGTCATGCAATAAAATACATTTTCTGGATTTTTGTTTTAGATTCCATCACTCTCAGTTGATGTGTACCTATGATAAAAAAGTATAGACTTCTACATGCTTTGTAAGTAGGAAAACCTGCAAAATTGGCAGTGTATCAAATACTTGTTCTCCCCACCGTACACTACAGAGATTGGAATAACAGAATACATGAAAGAGAGTTACAATGCACTAAAGCTGCTGGAATTGAAATGGGAAATCATTTGAGATGAGTGTAAAAATATTAAAACAATATTCTGGTCTTCACCTCCAAAATTCCATCAAAAACAGGTGTGAGTGAAACTGAATGTGTGAGTTGACAAAATAAGTTCCACTTCAGGGCAGATTAACTCTGGCACAACTAAACAGAATAAGAATGGGGGCCTGTAGCTCCTGTCATTCAGACCACGTCATAAACAGTGGATATAAAAAGTATGTTAAAACGCCAGGTTCTTGTGTCAAAGAATGAGACAAAGATAAATAATTTCAGAACCTTTCCACTTTTAATGTGACCAATTCATTTGAATAACAAACTGATATCTTCAAGGGGGAAAATTTAAAATAAAAACCTTACAATAACCTGGTTGCACAAGTGTGTACACCCTCTTATAACTGGGGATGTGGCTGTGTTCAGAATTAAAAAAGAAAATATGGCACAACAGAGACATTACCAAGAACTGGACGTCCCTCCAAAATGTATGAAAAGACATGAAGAAAACTGCTCAGGGAGGCTTCCAATAGGCCTACAGCAACATTAAAGGAACTGGAGGAATTTCTGGCATGTACTGGCTGTGTGCTACATGTAACAACAATCTCCCGTATTTGAATCTCCACATTCAAATCCACAAAAACATGGCTTCACCAGAAGAAGATTAATGTTTTGGAATGGCCCAGCCAGAGCACAGACCTGAATCAAGTTGAACATCTGTGGAGTGATTTGGATAATGCTGAGCAATCAACCCACATTCTACCCACATTCAACCCACATTTTACCCAGATTGAACCCACATTCTACCCACATTTAACCCACATTCAACTCACATTCTACCCACAATTCAATCATTAATATTTGGTAGGGACACGTTTTGTTGCAGTAACAGCTTTAAGTCGTTTGGAGTAATTATTTACAAGTTTTACACAGTGTGGGAGTGATTTTGGCCAAATGATGTTTGTCCTTGAACCACTCCAATGTTGCTTTGACCTCATGTTTGGATCCGTTTTTAGCAGGCAGACTGAAGCAGGTTGTCTTGCAGCGTTTCCCGGGGTCATCTATTCATCCTCCACTTTTTACTAGATGCCCAGTCTTATATTACTTTAGGGATGGTGTGTGTTGATCGACAAGCATTGTTAGCTCTATCTTACTTTTGCTTTCCACACACCTTTTCCCCTTCCCAGCTGGGTCATTCATGCTTTCTGGTATCCTACAGATGTGCTTTCATATGAATGTTTTCATGCCACCCTCCAATCTAGGCCAGTGTTTTCTCTAACCTCTTTACAATGCCCTTTTGTCTTCATTTTTTTTTTGAATCTCAGCCTGACAAATGATTCATAAATGGTGGGGTTTTCTTTCGGACAATATGACAGCAACGTGAATGGTTCACATGTAGATGCCAATGGTAACCTTACTGTGTCCTCATCAGGGCAAGTTTTCATCTCTTTAAACTGGGAGCTTCCCCAGCACAGAGGTTGAATACATATTGGCAAGCAGCATATTTAAAAACCAACCTGACAGGTATTTCCCAACATAAACACCATTTCACCTTGATCTTGAGTGTTAGTGTTTTAAAATAAAATGTCAAAATGTCATGGCACCATTTGTAATTCAGTCGTATGAGAGAATTGGTCGGCTGCCTGAATTCTCTTGCAAGGCAGTGCATCAATAATTTTGTTATGCTATACAGTTAAACTTGTCATGACACAATGTCCTTATATTGGTAAATGTAATGATCATATTAATTGATCTAGAGGAGAATATTGTACCCAGTATGAGTCTGCAGAGGAGCCTGTTTTATATTGCCATTGGGAGCCGTAGGCCCCCATCCTCCAACACAGTGGTGGGGTTCCAGTGGTGCTGGATCTAGGCACAGGAGACCATAGAATTTTAATTAGCATGCATTACTATTGTGTGGTTTGGCGGACTCCTTTATCTACAGCTGATTTGCCAAATAGACTGGAGTCTATTTTTTCAGTGTACAGAGTGAAACTGTGAAAAAGGACCAAGAGAGAAAAAGAGGGGCCAAAAAAAGTTTAAGTCAGGGAGCAAGACATAAGAGTGGGAGCATTAAGCTTACCCAGCTCACTGAAACTGTATTTCACTGTGACAGTGAACATTTAATAATAGAGAAAACAAATGTCTGTGGGTCTAGAAGATGTATTAACAGCCCCTAAGGCCTGAGCTGTGTAGTGAAGGCAATGATGTGTGTAATTGTTAGGGGGGAGTATCAAGAGAACTTTCTACATAAATAAAAAAATGGCAGAGTAGCAATTGAGTTTTCTTGTCCTTATTCAAAAGAAAGAGGTTATCTGTGTCATAGCAAGTCCCTGTGTCACAAAAGGGATGAAGAGGATTACATGAGAAACACCAATGTAATTGTTATAAATGTTCCTTCTACCAGTTGGCTTCTCTAAGGCTTGTAGAATATCAATTAATCACTGAATTACCTAACAGTTAACTTAGTGTTTAGAGCATCTGAGTAGTAACCAAAAGATAACTAGATTGAATCCCAAACTGGCATTTCACAAGATAGTTAATCCAAATACATATTGTAGGTCACTCTAGAAAGGTGTGGGCTAAATTATTTAATGGCAAATAAAATAATTTGTAAAAAAACATACAAATATTAATATATTCATTTAATTTCTAGCATTTCACAGAATATGTAAACTGGAGACAGGATTAGCATTTTGGTTCTAAGCTATAGGGATAGGTCTGGAGGAATGTAGCTAATCTCAAATTCACAGACAGTGCTATGGCTATTAGTAAAACAAAACAATTACAGTGAATATAAAAAGTCTACAAAATCCTGTTAAAATGTCAGGCTCTTGTGATGTAAAAGACTGAGACAAAGATAAATCATGTCAGTACTTTTTACACCTATAATGTGACCTATAACGTGAACAATTCAATTGAAAAACAAACTGAAATCTTTGAGGGGGAAAACTAAAAACTAAAAAACTCACAAATAACCTGGTTGCATAAGTATGCACACCCTTAAACTAATACTTTGTTGAAACACCTTTTGATTTTATTACAGCACTCAGTCTTTTTGGGTAGGAGTCTATTAGTATGGCATATCTTGACTTGACAATATTTGCCCACTCTTCTTTGCAAAAGCGCTCCAAATCGGTCAGATTGCGAAGACATCTCCTGTGCAAAGCCCTCTTCAGATCACTCCACAGATGTTCAATTGGATTCTGGTCTGGGCCATTCCAAAACGTTATTCTTCTTCTGGTGAAGCCATGCTTTTGTGGATTTGAATGTGTGCTTTGGGTTGTTGTCGTGCTGAAAGGTGAACTTCAGGTTTCTAACGGATGCCTATAGGTTTTGTGCCTAAATTGCCTGGTATTTGGAACTGTTCATAATTCCCTCCACCCTGTCTCAGACCCCGGTTCCAGCTGAAGAAAAACAGCCCCAAAGCATGATGCTGCCACCACCATGCTTCACTGTGGGTATGGTGTTCTTTGGGTGATGTGCTGGTGGTGTTGTTTTTACGCCAAACATACCTTTTGGAATTATGGCCAAAAAGTTCAACCTTGGTTTCATCAGACTATAACATATTTTCGCATGTGCTTTTGGGGGACTTGATGTTTATTTTTGAAAACTTCAGCCAGGCTTGGACATTTTTTTTTAATCAGAGTCACATTAAATAATGGCAGGTGTGTAATGACTTCTATTTAGTATGAGTTTGAATGTGATTGGTTAATTCTGGACACAGCCACATCCTTTTAAGAGGGTGTGCACCTGGTATGCAACCAGGTTATTGTAAGGTTTTTATTCCCCCTTGAAGATTTCAGTTTGTTATTCAATTGTGTTGTTCACATTATAGGTCACATTAAAAGTGGAAAAAGTTCTGAAATGATTTATCTTTGTCTCATTCTTTTACATCACAAGAACTTGTCATTTTAGCAGGGGTGTTTAGACTTTCTATATCCACTGTATTAGGGACCAGTTTTTGCTTAAATACTGCAAGTGTCACACCCTGATGTGTTTCACCTGTTGTCTTGTCCCCGCCCCTCACCAGGTGTTCCCGGTTCCCTATTAGCCCTGTGTATTTAAACCCTGTTCTCTGTTCGGCGGTTGCCAGATCGTCTTGTCTTGTACAGTCGTTTCCAGCGTTCTATGTGTGCATCCTCCATTCTACCTGTCCTTCCATTCCCCATATTACGACCCTTGCCTGTTTTTCGGATTACGAGCCTGCCTGCCCTCTCCTGTACCTTCAACCATCTGACCGCCCGACAACGAACACTGCCTGTCCCCCACTACGAGCCTGTCTGCCCTCTCCTGTACCTTCGACCATCGGATCTTCCAATAACGACCCCTGTCTGTCCACCACTACGAGCCTGCCCACTCCCTGTTTGTTCATTAAACACTTTGGACCGCCCTCCTCTGCCTCTGTGTCCACATTTGGGTCCCCACTCGTTCATCGGCGTTTCAGCAAGTACTTATTTAACAGTGAGTAGTAACATTGGGACACAGAGAAGTGAAATCTGTGATCAGTACCTTGCACAGACCTTCCGAGAGGCATATGGAGTTAGTGACGCATGTAAAAAAGACAGACGGCGCATGCCAACTGGTAAAAGCACTGGATAGCAAGCTCTGCAGAGGTTTAGCCTTACCTACACCCGTGCCTGTCTGTGATTAATTGTTAAATTAATGAGTTTCAATAGGTGGAAAAGTAACAGGCTCTTTAGGATCTGAGTGAAGCAGGAAGTGAATGTAGAGACCAAAACAAAAGAGAGAACATTTAATTTGTTATATTATATTTTATCAATACATTTTTACATCTCAGTTATTAACTTAATGCCATCTCCATTCTGTTTTACAATTTCTTTGCGTAATATCCCTTAATCTATTACTTGTTAAATTACATTCATTTATCTTTGGTGTTTGCCTATATCAGTCAACATTTGTCAGGTGAGTAATTTTAAAGAATTTGTCAGATTAGTAGTTTACTTTTTTTGTTTGAAATGTAGAAAACTAAAACTGTTTGATATGGAAGAATAGAAATGTGAGTAAAATTCCCATTTAATAGTGCTTCTGGCCCATCAATAATTGTCATCTCACCAAAAAGGAACATGCTGTTCATGGAGGAATCACAGCTGACAGCTGCTGCTATTTTATATAAGTGATCTATAAATTATTTACTTATACATTAAATACTTTCAGCAGCTAGGCCAACCTACTGCATTTCAATTGTAAAATTACAATTGTTAACCTGTAAAACAAAAACACAAAAAAGTCCCAAATGTGTTGCAGGCATCAAATTCAAAATGGGCATGTATTTTTCCAAAAACAATAAAATCTCTCAGTTTCAACAATATGTTGTCTTCGTACTATTTTCAATTAAATATATGGATATAAGACTTGATCATAACTACATTCTTTTATTTTTTGCAATTTACACAGCGTCCCTACATTTTTGGAAAAAAGATTGTATGTAACAGTACTGTTTTCTTTCAGTAAATGGGAGAACATTGTAAAATATCCTTAACCCTTAGCAAAACAAATCATCCTAAGCTCCTTTATTCTGGTATTTCATATTTTTTTAAGTATCCTGCCTACTGGTTATTCTGCACATTTACAGGCATTTCCCTCTTTCTCTCTTCTCTCTTTAGACTTCTCTCTTCCAACGACCAGAAGCAGTGGTGTGTTGTCATGGTTCCAGTCTCTCAAAAACATTCGCCCCCTCATTATTTTGCTTCATTACAGCCCGTCTTTTAGAGAATGGTCTTTTGGTTCATATGATGAACCATATGAACCAAAGACCATCTTATGATTTTTTTGATAGTTATTATTTCATTTTATATACTTTTTTGGTATTTTATGCTTTATTTCACAGAGAGAGTGGGGGAAGATAGAGTGTTCTTGCTAGAAGAGCTGTAGGAAATGTAGCTGGTGAAGCTTGGCTTTTGAGAATTGAAGAAGGCTGTGGGCATCATTTCATAACCATCTGACTCCCCTTACACAATTCTCTCATTTATTAATGCAGCGTTTTTAAAGCACTGACCCAAGGGTACTAGAGAAGATATAGTGAATCTGCCTGGGGGGGGGGTGGGGGTATACAGATATTATAGTGACGGTGTCTTTTGACATGTTGATTGTTTATGTACAGTACATCATTTCACACCATCCCCAGCTAGTAAACCTTTTTTAAGGGGAATTGCTTTTAGATGTTATCAAGGGAACAACAGCTTCATTCCTCTACAGGAACTGTATAGTTAAACGGTTCAGAGGAGAACCTCTCATGTTTTTGTCAAGAAGGTTATATGGAGGATCTACTGGAATTCAGGAATTTCTTTCAACATCTTCAACATAACTTAAATAATGCGTGCTGTGTCTCTGTTGGTTTGTTGACCTCAAGTCTACCCTCAAAAGACAAGTCTATGCAGGTCATGCATAGACCTGTCGCACATATTCAGAGAGTTAGAATGTACTGGCTATGATAATCAAGGTAATTATAATGTGGGAATTCATTATTTCAAATCTGGTGAAAGAAAGCACATCCTGTCACTTTTCAGTGATCACTGGGAGGCTAAGTCAGAAGTGTTTTAAAGGGATAGTTCAGGATTTGGCAAAGTAAGATGAACTCATGGATAACATTCATATGCCTCTATGTCCAGTATGAAGAAAGTTGGAGCAAGTATTGTGAACCAATGTGAGCTAGCATAGGGCAATGCCTGTAGTCTAAAGAAACATCTAGCAAGGACTTCCAGTCACTGCACTAATTCTAATTGGCTTTGAACTATGTCTAGTTGGCAACTCTTTTCAACTCCCTTCGCTGAATACATAGAAACAATGGTATCCACAAATTCATCCACATTTGGGGAAGCAGATAAAGCCAATGTTTTGAACCATCCCTTTAAGACCTCTCAGAAGAACTCAATCCGTAATAATGGATGACACCTAAGGAGATTCAACAATCCTTACAATGGATAATTTGGGTTTGTTGAAGTCCAAATCTGAAAGGTGTAACTAGGCTCGTAGGCAAATTATTAGCTATACAATTTAAATTGATTTTCGATAGAGCTCTGTGGCCTCAAATATAAATACTATTATTAGCATTCTATTTGTCCAGACTCTTATTGTGAGGTTGCCTTTTGAAAATCCTTTTCTTCTTCCAGAGGACTTTCAGCAAGCCCCTCAACAAGGTTGTTGCATGAATAGATTTTTTCCCATCTTTCTAAATTGCGTCCATTACTTCACAGTTGGTCACCGCTCTACTGCCCTTTCCGAAAGCCACTGGCTGGGCTTTCGGGGGAAAGCACTTTGGAAAATGTATTTTATTTTGGCAGGCAGCTGAAAGTTTTGTTTCGTATTTGTAAGAGAAATCACTTTGTAATCAATAACAGCCTACATGTGAAAAGGGTACAGTGAAGTTAGAAATAATGGACAGATTCTATACACTCACCTAAAGGATTATTACGAACACCATACCCTTTCGCTTTCAGAACTGCCTTAATTCTACGTGGCATTGATTCAACAAGGTGCTGAAAGCATTCTTTAGAAATGTTGGCCCATATTGATAGGATAGCATCTTGCAGTTGATGGAGATTTGTGGGATGCACATCCAGGGCACGAAGCTCCCATTCCACCACATCCCAAAGATGCTCTATTGGGTTGAGATCTGGTGACTGTGGGGGCCATTTCAGTACAGTGAACTCATTGTCATGTTCAAGAAACCAATTTGAAATTATTCAAGTTTTGTGACATGGTGCATTATCCTGCTGGAAGTAGCCATCAGAGGATGGGTACATGGTGCTCATAAAGGGATGGACATGGTCAGAAACAATGCTCAGGTAGGCCGTGGCATTTAAACAATGCCCAATTGGCACTAAGGGACCTAAAGTGTGCCAAGAAAACATCCTCCACACCATTACACCACCACCACCAGCCTGCACAGTGGTAACAAGGCATGATGGATCCATGTTCTCATTCTGTTTACGCCAAATTCTGACTCTACCATCTGAATGTCTCAACAGAAATCGAGACTCATCAGACCAGGCAACATTCTTCCAGTCTTCAACTGTCCAATTTTGGTGAGCTCGTGCAAATTGATTAAATCACCTTTCTAAGAAATGTCTGCAATCAAATGGCAAAATTCAAAAAAAATTCTGGTTTCCTTGGTCAAACAAATAGACAAAAATACCAACAGGACTTTTTTGCAGATGCTTCCTTTCTTAGAAGAAAATACGTGAATGCACAAACATATGAGTCCAGAACAAGCAGATTTTATAAAGATATTGTATAAACATAGCTGAGGCTGATGTAACTAAATCTGCCATGTGGTCTCCATGGATACTATAACTGGCAGCAGAGTGTTTCCTGCCATTTTCCTTATGTCTAGAGACTAATTTATACAGAAACAACATTTCAAGTGTAATACCCTGTTAGAAAACGTATTGAAAGCACGATATTTCCTACAATCCTAGATGTTGAGCTTAACTGTCATTGCATTTCATCATAGAGTAGTTCCCTGTCATGTGTTTTATATTTTAGTAATTTAGAAGATGCTCTTATACAGAGCAATTTAAAGATAACAAGGTGGGACACCCACATATTAGCCTGGTAATGGTACATACATTTTACTCAATGAAATAGCTATATGCAATGTCAATGCTAAGAAGAAATATGTGAAATTCATACATTAGAACTTTGGAAGGTTGGACAGTGGGCGGGTTGCAGCATTCTGGATAACATGAAGGAGTTGGAGGACATATGCCAGGAACCCCCAAATGGGAGTTCCAAGAGTACCTGAATTAGGAGCTGGTTATTGGTTTAATGTTTGTTGAGAATAACAGGGGGTTGTCTGAGGTCATGCCAAAGTTATTTGTATTTTGGGACGGCCACCATGGAGGTGTCGACCATGTGGAGATCTTGGAGTCAAAAGTGTTTCCCTCGAAGAACGGAACTCCATCTTGATGTAGTTAAGCTTGAGGTGGTGGGCCTACATCCGAGGAGTGATGTCTACCAGGCGCCACCTGGGTGTCAGAGGCAGGGAAGTTGACAACTTACTGAGTGTCATCTTCTTAGCAATAATAGTTGACAGACCAAGTGAGGATATAACAGAACCAAGTGACATGATGTATGGAGAGAAGAGGAGAGGGCCTAGAACCAAGACCCAGGGGAAAACAAAAGTGACAGAGCCTCTCCATGTCACCAGGTAGGAGTGGCCTGCCAGGTAAGGGTCAATCCAAGAGTGTGCAGAGCATTAGTCACCCAGACCTGAGAGGGTGAAGAGTAGGATCTGATAGATTAAGGTGTCAAAGGCATGTAGGTGGTTGAGGGTGTCAACTCAAATACTCTCTGTATTGCCTAACATTTTAGGGAAGAGAAGATCATTCTGAGAGAGATGATGGGGGAGTTGTCAAAGACAGCAGAAGTCAGAGGGTTGATGGTCAGGGATAAGTTAATGCAAGAAGTCACAAGCGGGGGAACCTTCAGAGAGAGTCTAGAGGAGGGTGGAGAAGATAGGTTTGAGGGGGCTGGTTGTCGGGTTGCTCAATATCACTAGTTACAGGATTTATTTTACAGAAAGTGTGGGAAAGAAGCATACAAAATTCCTGTGTATTAAGAACAATGTGGAATCATCAGGCTGAATGAAAGAGGTGCAGATATCATCAACCACATAGTATAATAGAATATTTTAGCTGGCCTTATTTTTTTTAATTGGCTGGTTTAAAACCTGGGTGAGATTTGAAATTGGGAGCATCTTTCCTCTCTTAACAGATGCATTCTGACATTTTTAGACACTGGTTGTAGAGCCAAAACGAGCCCATTCCTCTGCATTAGCCAATCCAATTAAAATATCATTATTTTTTATTATATCAATATTATTTTTACACTAACGTAAGCCTCTTTACTGGTAAGTTAACAGGAGGCAGCAGGCTGATAGTAGTTAGCCTAGTGGTATTTCATGAACCCAAAAGGTTAAATCTTCAGCTGGCAAGGGGAAACATTTGTCATTTAGTCCCTGAGCATAGCAGCCTGCTAAATGACAGTGTAATATGTTATCTTTCAATACATTTAGCTAATTTTGCATTGCTAGCAGTTCTGTATGTGGCTCAACATGGCAGTTTTGTTCCTATATGACTTTATTTAGGTGTGACATTAACCTCATGTGAAATCATCACCAACAGCTGACACTCACGTTAGCACTCCCTTAATCATGGTCTCCATCAAAATAGGCCATAAACCTCACTGAACTGTCATTATTGCCTTAGAGTACACTATGTGTTAGAACTGAAATGCACCTTCTGGACCATGTCTGAATTTAAAAAAGGAGTGGAATGTAGTCAATACAATACATAGTTCTCAAATGGCCATAGTACCCAAACTGACTCTGAAGGGTGACCAGTCCTCTTCTGGCAGTAATGGGTGAAGATTATAAGAATACATGACCTTTTCGATGTTTTTACATAATCAGAAGGCAAGCAGGTCAATAAATGCAAGTGGGCTATGACCAGAGTCTGGAATTAGAAACTGTCTGCTGCACAACCAGGTGGACTCAGAAAGGGACATTCAGGTTTTGTGTGGGTTAGGGTTACCTGTGCCAAACCTGAGAGCAGATACTGGGACAGTCATTGACACAATGTGCATCTTGGAGCTTTTAGTTTCACTGCGTAAGGTATGTAAAGCATCATGTTTTCCCTTACATTCCTCTCTCTCTAAACTAATGTATTCAGACACTGAAAGCCCCTTTTGCCTACAGGTTGCCTGCTGTCTCTCCCATACAGTTCCGGATGTGTGGCCCTTGGTGATGTTGTCAAGTGGAGCCCAGGGGCGTGTTCCAGGAACTCAGTGTGTGATTACAGCTGCCGATTGCATTCAGCACAAGAGTGTTGTTTGTAATGCTCTTAATTATCCTTTTAATTCATTGTTTGCAGTGCCTTCCCATGATTTGACTAGTTCCAGGGCCATCTCAGAATATTTCAGTGAGGGGTTTGGACAGTTCCACTTCTGTATGCCCTACAGTATGAGGGAGGGTCTCTTCTGTGCGCATGTAGTCTGGAGAATTGTAAAGTTGGCTATGGAAGGGGGAGAACAGATCTTAATAAAACTGTTAAATATCTTTTTATTTTTTAATAAAATAAACAGACCTGAGTCAGGGGAATTTATTCAGCTGCAGTACGTGCCTTCAGATGTTCCTTCCCTTTTAGACATTGTAAGCTTCCCCCCATCCTTTTGACAACACCCACAACCAACTGTTCTCTACTCAGCTTGTTTACTGACCATTGTACTTGGTATTGATCTTTGCATGTTGCAGAATTGGATTCACAACAGTGTTGGTTTGTGATTGCCGACTCACAGAGGCGCTTAACTTGTGATGTTCTCTGTGACTCATGGTTGGACTCTGCCCTGTGAATAAAAATAAGCTGCAATATGCATACATTTCTTTCCTGCAAATTAAACTATGCTAAGACAAACAAAGTAGAAAAATGAAGAACTACTGGAACACTGTGCTGTAGGAGAGCAGAACTGAATGTTAGGGGATATTGTTATCAGGGGATATCAGGGAATTCACTGTTGATCTTTGCATGCGGATTGCAGGTGGAGTTCATTCTGTGCAAATCAAATGGACTCTCAACAGAAGTGTCTTATCTAGATTGAACACACCACAGACTGAAAAACCAAAACCTCACCTGTGAAACTATATAAAATAACTGAGGAGGTGAAAGCCTTTTGTGAGTCCTCATAGATTAAGGAGAAGTTACTATAGTGGGAATGTTAATAATTTAGATCTGTCTTCTTCATTCATTACTGGACTGCTGAATTTTCATTAATTAAAGGAATGGCTGCAAATGTAAAGCCACATATATGTCTGGAAAAAGAATTCCTCTGATGCCAAATACAATGCTCCATAAGTATTGCCAATCACTCCTCAAACCCTCAAGCAGTCTGTACAGAAGAAGCTGTTCAACAGACAGTGACAAAGAAGAGTAAGTCTTTGAAAAGAGTAACATAACATAAACATTTGTTTATTTAATTAGAGTTTACACAATACACAGTTATACATTTAAATGTTTTCTCCACATAGCACATGATATAAAGTTGGGTAGTGTTTTTGTGAAAGCTGGAAACAAAAATGTAAAGATAAATTCTGGGATCTTTGCAAAAACAAACTAGTTTTTATGTCTCCCATTTTAGATTGGTTATGCAATGTTTATTTGTCTTAATATTTATTTGTGTATAATCTGTAAGTACAATCAGAATCATACCTCAGTAAGCATGAAATTCCACGTTTCATATTGAGTGGTTGTGATGAGATGCTGTGAGCAATAATGAAATCAATTAATTCATCTCTGTTGTACAGCAAAACACCGGCGGCACTGCGTTTGCTGATAGAATCCAGCTGAAATCTCTTGTCATTTTCCTGCAGGATACAGAGAGAGTTGTTTCAATATTTCTCTCTTGCATAGAAAATTGAAAGGATGTGAATGTTATTTAACATTTCAAAGCATATCTACATCCTTTATTTGATCTCACCAGTTTCAACATAAATATTAACAGATCAGATGACTTAGATACATTAAAAAAAAGAAATAATCCTGCACACTGCTCTTGATCCCACTAACACGGCCTCTATAGTGGAGGCAGAGCTGGAGGCTGATGGGGAAGCATCGTCAATCTCCATGGCAGAAGTCACTGAGGTAGTCAAACAACTCCACAGTGGCCAAGCTCCGGGGATTGACGAGATCCGTCCAGAAATGCTGAAAGCTTTGGGTGTGGAGGGGATGTCTTGGATGACACGGCTCTTCAATATTGCGTGGGAGTCGGGGACAGTGCCAAAGGAGTGGCGGACCGGGGTGATGGTTCCCTTGTTCAAAAAGGGGGACCAGAGGGTGTGTGCTAATTACAGGGGTATCACACTTCTCAGCCTCCCTGGGAAAGTCTACTCAAAGGTAATGGAAAGGAGGGTTCGGCAGATACCCCATGCATTCTACATGTGTTTTTTGGATCTGGAGAAGGTGTATAACTGGGTCCCCCGGGAGATACTGGGGGAGGTGCTGCGGGAGTATGGGGTGAGGAGGCCCCTTTTGAGGGCTATCCAATCCCTGTACGTCCAAAGTGAGAGCTGTGTTCGGGTTCTCGTAGTAAGTCAGACTCGTTCCAGGTGGGGGTTGGCCTCCGCCAGGGCTGCGCTTTGTCACCAAAACTTTCATGGACAGGATATCGAGGTGTAGTCGGGGGGAGGAGGGGTTGCACTTTGGTGGGCTCGGGATCTCATCGCTGCTTTTTTTTCACCATGATGTGGTCCTGATGGCATCATCGTTCTGCGACCTTCAGCACTCACTGGTCTGGTTCGCAGCGGAGTGTGAAGCGGTTAGGATGAGGATTAGCACCTCTAAATCTGAGGCCATGGTTCTCAGCAGGAGACCGATGGAGTGCCTCCTCTGGGTAGGGAATGAGGCGTTACCCCAAGTAAAGGAGTTCAAGTATCTCAGGGTCTTGTTTGCGAGTGAGGGGAGAATGGAGCGGGAGATTGGATGGAGAATTGGAGCAGCGGGGGCGGTATTGCATTCGCTTTACCGCATTGTTGTGACGAAAAGAGAGCTGAACCGAAAGGCAAAGCTCTCGATATACCGGTCAATTTTTGTTCCTACCCTCACCTATGGTCATGAAGGCTGGGTCATGACAGAAAGAGCTAGATCTCGAGTACAAGCGGCTGAAATGGGTTTTCTCAGAAGGGTGGCTGGCTTACAAGCTCAGTCATCCGTGAGGAACTCGGAGTAGAACCGCTGCTCCTTTGCATCGAAAGGAGCCAGTTGAGGTGGTTTGGGCATATGGTAAGGATGCCCCCAGGACGTCTACCTAGGGAGGTGTTCCAGGCACATCGAGCTGGGAGGAGACCTTGGGGTAGGCCAGGACTAGAGAGATTATATTTCGAGAGATTATATTATATTTCACCTGGGAATTCCCCGGGATCCCCCAGTCAGAGCTGGCAAATGTGGCTTGGGAAAGGGAAGTTTGGGGTCACCTGATGGAGCTGCTGCCCCCGCGACCCGATACTGGATAAGCAGATAAAGATGAGAAATGAGAGACACTGCTCTTGACACAATTACTTTTTTTAAAATACCTTTGGTTCTTCATCACCTTTCGTGCCTGCAACTTTCTGTGTTTTGTAAAGCAGGAACCTGCAGAAGTAAGTCACAGCCTTGTTTGGATACAATTTAGTACACACCTTAACATTATCAGTCCTAAATGGAGGAAGCCTACACACTAGCACCCTACCCCTCCCAGAGACCCTGTCTCAGGGTTTATTTGAACAGGATCCAAAGTCTGTAAGAGCAGAACCTGTAACCAACTGAATACTGATTTTTTTTTTGCATTTCATAAAGGTCATGCAGACAACAGACAAATGTTTTCTTTTGAAGTATTGTCAAAGGCATTTTCTGTGTTGATCATTCGTTTTGATTGAAAAACCTCACTGGGCTTAGACACCGGCCCTTGGTTTCAGAATTATCTCAGCAACAGATCTCGTTCTATTATTAAAGATGATATTGAATCTAAATTTGTTGCTGGTCACAAAGGAGTTCCACAATGTTTTATTTTGGCTTTTATTGTTCACTCTTTATATCAATGGTATCTGTGAAATACTGTAATTTTCATATTTATGCTGATGACACTGTACTCTTAGCTATAGCCCCATCTCTTGCTCAAGAATTCTCAATTCTGCAGTCTGATTGTCAGATACTGCAACATTCACTTATAGACCGTAGGCTGGTGCCAAAAGCAAGTAAAACTCTGTATATGCTATATTCAAGTTCTAAAAATCTATAACTGGATGATCTCAATATCACTATATTCGATGATTCTATTATAGAATGTGTTCTTACCTACAGATCCCTTGGAATTTGGTTAGATGATCATCTCTCTGGAAAACCTGCAGTTATCAAACAGAATTTCTCATGACTGGCTAGTCCTTAAGATATCATGGGCTTACTTAGTTAGCAAGAACTGCTTTTAGCAATCACACACCCCACTCATGGAATGCCTTGAAAATCTGCCTTAAGTTTGATATTCTGGTGCCCACAAAGAATAATTACCAGTGATGTGCTGGGCGATTTTCACTACCTGTTGCAGGGCCTTCTGGTCGGCTACGGAACAACCACCAAACCACACTGTCGCGCAGTTTGTCAGAATGCTCTCTATTGTGCAGCAGTAGAAGTTCACAAGGATCCTGGAGGACAGACGGGCATTCTTCAGCCTCCTCAAGTAGAGTCGCTTCAGCACCTTTTTGACCAAGAAAGGACCATGGAGATGTGGAAACCCAGGAATTTGAAGCTGGACACACTCCACCTCAGTGTCATCGATGAGAACTGGGGCATGACTGCAGCCTTTAGATTTCCTGTAATCCACAATGAGCTCCTTGGTTTTCTGTGCGTTGAGGGCCAGGTTGTAATCAGCGCACCATGCAGCCAGGCACTTGACCTCCTCCCTGTAGGCAGACTCGTCATTGTCACTGATCAGGCCTACCAGCGTGGTGTCATCTGCAAACTGTTTAGGAACGCAGTCATGTGTGAAGAGGGATTACAGGAGGGGGCTCAGCACACAGCCTTGTGGAACACCGGTGTTCAGTATCAGGGTGGAGGAGGTGAAGTTGTCTAACCTGACAGTCTGGGTCAGTTGGTCAGGAAGTCCAAAGTCCAGTTACAGAGAGAAGGACTGATCCCTAGGTCATGGAATGTGTTGACCAGCCTAGAAGGGATGACTGTTGGATGCTGAGCTAATGTCTAAGAACAGCATTCTGGAAAGATTTATTTGATCCCCTGCTGATTTTGTACGTTTGCCCACTGACAAAGAAATTATCAGTCTATAATTTTAACGGTAGGTTTATTTGAACAGTGACAGACAGAATAACATTTATAAATTGATTTGCATTTTAATGAGTGAAATAAGTATTCGACCCCCCTGCAAAACATGACTTAGTACTTGGTGACAAAACCCCTTGTTGGCAATCACAGAGATCAGAAGTTTCTTGTAGTTGGCCATGGGGTGATGGTTTGGGGTGCCATGTCATCTGCTGGTGTTGGTCCACTGTGTTTTCTGAGGTCCAAGGTCAACGTAGCCGTCTACCAGGAAGTTTTAGAGCACTTCATGCTTCCTGCTGCTGACCAGCTTTATGTAGATTTCATTTTCCAACAGGACTTGGCACCTGCACACAGTGCCAAAGCTACCAGTACCTGGTTTAAGGACCATGGTATCCCTGTTCTTAATTGGCCAGCAAACTCGCCTGACATTAACCCTATAGAAAATCTATGGGGTATGGTGAAGAGGAAGATGCGATATGCCAGACCTAACAATGCAGAAGAGCTGAAGGCCACTATCAGAGCAACCTGGGCCCTCATAACACCTGAGCAGTGCCACAGACTGATCGACTCCATGCTACGCCACATTGCTGCAGTAATTCAGGCAAAAGGAGCCCCAACTAAGTATTGAGTGCTGTACATGCTCATACTTTTCATGTTCATGCTTTTCAGTTGGCCAACATTTCTAAAATTCCTTTTTTTGTATTGGTATTAAGTAATATTCACATTTTCTGAGATACTGAATTTGTCAGTTATAATCACAGTTAAAATAAATAAACATTTGAAATATATCAGTCTGTGTGTAATGAATTAATATAATATACAAGTTTCCCTTTTTGAATGGAATTACTGAAATAAATCAACTTTTTGATGACATTCTAATTTTATGACCAGCACCTGTAGAGCAGTGACTCCCGGTTTACGTTAGTGTCTGTTCACAATGCTTTGCCCTAACACTGGCTGTAACCACAAGAGATCTAGGTCTCAATCTGATTTCCCTGTATGAAGAAATATAAAAAAGTGAACAGATAATCAAATAGCTTAATCATTAAGCATGCAGATGTGTGCCTCCTGTAATAATTTGCCATTAAGCATTGATTTATGTCCCTTTACATTTTGAAGTAAACAACAGGCTTTCATTATGTTCTCTTTCAGCTTAGGTAAACAGAGACTTACGTAGCCACACAGTCTCAGCTGAAGAGCACAGGAAGAAGTGTGTAGAATAGGACCATTCAACCTCTTTCCTGCTGTGAGTGGGCTGTGCAGAGCATCATAAGACACGGGTGAGGAATTTATCAGGGATTGTTAAGAGTAATTCTGCTGTGTTGTGTCCTCGTGAGCTTATGGATTCCCTATGTTGAGTGTAATTACTGCTAATGACCACCATGATTGTTACATAATGACAAGCGTTAGGATGGTAATAATTACTTACACAGCTTTGATGTTAATGGCATTGACACTAGCGGTAATGATGGTAATGACTGTTAATAAGCATCTGAATTGTGGCATAAGAGACATAGGTAGTAGCACAGGGAATGAAAATTCAACCACTTGCTTGATTGGCTTTTGATTTTGCTGTTAAATGATGTGTCAAACATGAACACATTTGACATTCCCAAATAGCATTTATTCATTTTTACATTACCACAATTTTCTAGGGTGGTCTTAGCCACTACCATTCCCACTTTCACTTCTCTAACAAAAAGTATACATTTACCAAAATTATTACCACTAATTCAAAGTTCACATTCCAAAAAGGGGAGATACATTCCTTTGTAGTGTCTACATACTAAAATCATAGAGAACTACAAATAATAACGTTACAGCCTTTTTGTTGGTAACAGAAACAAAACTAAGAGCCATTAAATCATATCAAGCACATGAGCCACAGCCTGAAAAAAAAAAAAGTTTGATCTGGTTAAATTTGAGAACTATCCAATGAACTTCCAATTTGTTACCTTGCTGCAAAATGGCCACCAACTATTTTCACTAGTTATATTTTAATCAATCACAATCGCTCTGAAATATAATTGATGTGAAAGTCTCAGGTTATTAATCAAAAGACGAACAAAAGAATAACTGGTTTAAGCAAGGACATTGGAGTTCTCATTCTGTAAATCCCCTTTCAAATTCCTCGATATTTGTCTTTATAAATTGAAAAATGTTGGGACCCATACCTATTAGCGTACTTTCCTTGATGATGCTTAAATTGAGATTATTATGAATTGGGAGCAAAGACAGCACTACATCAAAGTCTTCTTCAAATTGCGCAATAAATTGTAATGTGGTTATAACCTGCCACCTAGTGGCAACAATTAATGTATGAAAAGACATGGTTCAGCACTCCACTTCAAGTGGTGATCTGAAAAAAAAGAAGAAAAAAAGCTTTACACTTTTTTTTCTTTTTTTTTAAACACACACACAAAAAATATTTACTACTTTAAATTGGCACAGTCCATGCTCTCAGAGACCCAATAGCGAATTTATAGAAAAGAGGTCTTTCTACCTCTTTTTTTATATTTTCTTCATGCGCTTCCTGGGCCTCTGGTTAAACACAGGCGACGTGCCCATGAGTGAGTCGGGTGAGTGTGAGGCGTAGCTGGCGTCCGACGCCACCCCTCCGGGCGAGGGTGCCATTGTGTCTGGCTCACTCATTGTAGACATGGGGCCTCCCTCTTCGAACACATCTCCTCCCAGGACCCCGTGGCCTGACACCTGGCCCTCCTCACCGTCTTGAGGTTCCATCTTCACCTGTGTCAGGTGCCACAAGGGCGAGCTGTTGGCCACTCCACCACCTGTCAGGTATCACGCAGGCCCAGATAAAAACCGGAACATGGTTAGTTACTGTAGACACTATGGTATGAACCAGACCTTTACAACCAAATCTCATGAAAGCATGATATTGAAGTATGAAATGAGGAAGGCAAACACAAGCATGCCATATACATTTCACACTGGAGTATCATCACATTACCCAGGTCAACCTTTGAAGACGAGAGTTTGTAAATAAGGTATAAGCTGTATAAGTATGTAATGTTAAATATATGTAATTGCCACATTAGAATGCAAATTTGCTAACTAAGTGCAATTTGTATTGTAAACTGTTGCTTTTGTATTAGAATTGCAGGGTTATTTGATTTTGAGAGAATACAATAAATAAAATATTTTCTTTGGGACCAGATATTGCCTCAGTAGATTGCTAAGTTAGACAGCTACACTGGATGGATACTGTAGCATTTTAAATTAATTGAAATGCTATTTAGTCAAATTTAACTTGCACCCAATGAAAAAGTGTCATGAAAATGCAAGTGCTATGAAAATACCCTAACCTAATAGATGATAATCTTATATAAATCACTTGATTACAGTTCACATAAATATTGTTATAGTATTATAGGAGGCATATACACAGTACCTGAGGTGTGTGGTGAATGGTCCCCTTCTAGGCCCCCGGCCAGCCTCTCACTAGGGGGCCCCAGCACCCCCATGGGTAGTGCCTGATCCCCTGAGGACGAGTCCAACTCGGTCTCCTCGTTAGTAGGGAAGGCGATGTCACTCATGGGTTCTTCCTTGATACGTGGGGGCTTGGAGTCCTCCAGGGCCTTCTCAGGGTTCACCAGACGCTCATACTCCTCCGACAGCTCTTTGCTGAGCTGGGAACAGCCCCAGGAGATGGACGAGAGTTAAATGGTCAGTAGTGACCTAACAATTGTGCAGGAAAAACCTGTCAAACAATTCAAGAACCCCCCTCCAGAAAGTAGGCATATATGTGTATTGTGAGTACAATAAAAGGCTGTTCATGCGGCATGGAACGTTTGGCCCAAATGCCTTCAATTTGCAATGATTAACATTAATCCAATGACAATTCATTTGGTTGAGGGGGTGGGCTCTTTACCACCCTTTCAGACCTATGAACTGCCCTAGGATAATATCTAACTGCTCCTTGCTAAACTAGGAATAGCCTGGGATAATAGATTTCACAGTGGACAGTGGCAGATAGCTCATGGTGGAACTAGAAATTAGACCATGCCTATTTCAAGCTTATATTTAAGAAAAATCTTTGCATTATATTAGAATACTGCCAAGGTTAGTGAGCTGACTAACTCAATAAAATTGCTTTGTACTACATAACCCTGGGTGGAGTTCATTACGCCCAATTTAAGAGTTTCATTGCAAAACATTTCACAACTAGGATATTATGCAAGTAACCAATGTTCCATTGTACAAATACAAGCAGGTCTTTCCCATTTCATTTCTCTGCAGTTTAACGAAACGCCTTGCCATGTGAAGGTCAAGTTCATGTTCAGGAGGGAAAAAAGTACTGAACATTGTCAACTCAATCAAAAACCAAGCACAGGTCAAAACAACACCATCAACATTTCCTCACCTGGAGCATATGGCTGTGGTAATCTTTGATCCGCACCTGCCAGAAGCGCTGCAGGGCCAGCACGCTTCCGATGCCCACCTCGTGGAACACCTGCTCCACAACATCCGGGAAGGGGGTGGAGCCCAGACGGGCCTCCCGGTCCACAGCTGTGCGCAGAAGCCTGCTAAGGCGCAGGTAGTGCTCATGGGCCAGATCAGTTAGGGTCTCCAGCACACTCTCCTGGGCCGACTCGAAGCCAGCGTGGGCCAGGACCGTGGCCACCGACTGGTAGAGGAGCTGTCGGCAGGAGGGCCAGCTCAGCTCAGTGACCGGCTCGCCTTTGCCCCTGCATAGGTTAAAATGTCAGAAGTACAGGACACACAATCGGACCATTAAATAAAAAAGGGATTTCACCCCAACATTTCAATTAAAAGTAAATACAAGTAATGAAAGAAAAATAATATTGTATAAGGACACTAATCAGATGAAGACAGTAGTCCAAAAAAGCATAAGGATGCCATGTGCATTCGGTGGGCGAGTGAGTATTTAAAAAACTGTAAATCATTTTGATTGTTTTATAGGTTAATATCTTTTGAGACGCACCCTCATATTTTATAGTGTCCAACTTTTTCATTTGTAAATAGTAACAGAGTCTGAGCAAGTAAGGAAATGGAGTCAGGAAGCAGCAGTAATGCAGTATTGGATGAATCTGCCTGAATGGGTGGGCACGGTCAGTCCCGTACAAGTGAGTCTAATAGCTTGAAAATAGAAGTGGGTTTTAAGTCTATTGATCTACCCAATTGGTTGGCACAACATCTGACAGTTTCAGACCAGACTGGACATATTTTCTCCCTTACTTGTAGAAGTCGCTCTCAGGGTCGCTGTGGCGGAGGTGAAAGGGCTGCCGGGGTGCCTTGCTGTCCAGGGGTAGCAGGTCATCAGGGGCTGCCGGCGGAGTGGGCGGCCGTGGCGGCAAACCCTCCCCTTCCTCCATTCGGCTGCCTCCTCCGGCACCACCGCCCTCTGAGGAGCCAGGGCCATGCCCCTGAGCATGGGTGGCTGCCAGAAGGCTGCGGAGGCGCCGGGTGTGCTGGCACAGCTGCACCGTGTGGATGGTGAGACTGCAGGGCTCTGAGGGGATGTCCAGCATGGTGGTGGGTCTGGGCCGCTGGGCTGACGGCTGGTGCAAAGGTGGGTCCTGCATCTCCACAGAGCGGAACTCCCGCTGGAGAAGGTCAAAGGAGCTGCGGCTCTGTGGGGCACCCGCCGGGCCCGGGATTTCGCCCCAGTAACGCATCATGGCTCCCTAGAAAGCCGCTTCAGCCTCTCATGTGTTTCTGGCGACAAAGAACAATAGAGCAAATTACAACAAACACATACTACAGGTGCGAGGCTCTGATAAAGTGGATTTGTTTTTATGTTCAGTACATTGCATCCTCATGAACATGACAAACATATTTAGGCTCGGGGCCAATAGTTGCTAATGGATTCGTAAACCATATTTAAGCAAAATGTTTATATGAATGCAAAGGACAATGCATTGTGTAGTTTGGTTAGCTGTCTACTAGCCCACTAATTAAAATGTTTGCTGGCATCACCCCAAACATTGAGATCTGTGATTGCAAGGCCACATTTTTATCAGCTTCCCATCTTCAGCAGCATGCTACAAATAATGGCCAAAGCGGGACAGGTAATTTGTTGCTAAACAGGTACAATCCTGTACAGTCATATGCAAAGTGGTATGCAATTACAATTAAACGAAACGTAACTGTTTAAAAAACGGTACTTACAATTGTAGGGCTTACTAGCTGCAAAGCTACTATTAGGTGAGGTACAGTACATACGTTTTTACATTCAACAGTTATTTTACTACGGTAGAGTACCGCACGGGATAAATTAATTCACTACATTACAGCAGGGGTTCTTAAACCTCTCATTGCTTGGACCTCCAGCCCTCTCGCACTGTTGCGGTACCCTTGAACTAGCTTACCTGAACCAAGCAGTCAAGGTCTTGATCATTAGTTTATTAAAGAGTGCTTGAACTGGAATACATCAAATACATGGAACGAGTGGGCAGGAATAGATTTGATGACCACTGCGTAAAAGCGAATGAAAGTATCCTGTGCGTTATAGCACAGCAGTTTTTTTTTTACTCTATCAGTCGCTAAGAATATATTTTTGACCCGAGCTGTAATTTAAGATATTATAGTTATATTCATTAGCGAGAAAACGGTCAATTTACTTTCAATTAAATCTTGGAAACTCGGACAACAATCTAATCTAACGTCGTTAGCTAGCTAACATCAAAGCTAACTTGGAAAAGCGAGACTTTTTGGGTAAAAGTATTGCTATAGCTTGATGGCCAATATAGACAACTTTTCTCACCGTAATTGTAGAGGAACAACCCGTAGGTAAAGTTTACAAACATATATGTCACTTTTAGAATAATCACTTAGCTAGTTACCTACTGTACGTACTACAGTAACTCGTTCATCTGCTTACTTATGTTCCAAACGTTGCTTATGGTCCCTGTCATTAAAAGCACCGTCGCGTGTACATGGCTTGCAACAGTTCCTCCATCTAATAAATTATTCAAATGCGCACAGTAGATGGAAATATAGACATTAATTTCGTTAAACATGGTTCCGCTTTAGTGGCACTTTATGTTCGGATATTTAATCACGTTTGCCTAAAATCACATAAACTATCTATCCAAAGCTTTTGGCGGTACCATGTCATATAGAATTGTGTTGCCGTACGTCCGATTTGAAAGCAGAACCAAATAAACATGGCGGACTCTTCAATCTCGTATGAAAGTGAACAAGATATTCTCGAAGAAATTGATACACCTGTGAAAATGGAAGAGCTTGTAGGTAATGAAAATGGTTCTGAATGTGTTAAGAAAACAGACGTCACTAGCAATACTAAAGAAACCGAGGACACTTTCAAAAAACCGACTCTTTTTGCTGCGCCTTCGTTCACTAGTAAACGAGGTCCTGTTGCGAGCAGCGCTACAAGAAAGCCTACACAGGAAGCAAATATCGACGAAGAACAACCAAAAGCACCTGCTTTGGATACTAGCGAAACGTCTGCAGATGAATATGCGGCTCAACCCAAGGCATCCACCCCTTCTACTTCAGAAAACGTCAACACTACTCCGGGTCCAGAGGAAGATGAACAATGCGGCAAAGATAAGACTATTATTATTATTAGCAGTGGTGGTGATGGTGCACCCGCTAAGACCAAGCTACAAGACGTCAAACCACCACCAAGATTTCTTGTCAAAGGACCACCTCCTGGCAAATTTAAGCCCCACCCTCCTGTGCCATACTCCGAACCCCCCTGGGCAGGACTGTCAGATATTCCCTATTCCTTAGAAATTCTTAAAAATGGTACTATTGTTGATACAGTCCCACTCACCCAACAAAGTTATTTTGTAGTGGGACGTTTACCTGTGTGCGACGTGTCCCTGGAACACCCCTCAATCTCCAGGTATCATGCTGTCATTCAGTACCGCGGGCTAGCAGGTGACGATGAGGCTGTTGGAGAGGCAAGAGGGTTCTACATACATGACTTGGGCAGCACACATGGTACCTTCGTCAACAAGAACAAGATACCACCAAAGACCTATATCAGATTGCGGGTTGGGCACGTCCTCAAATTTGGGGGAAGCACTAGACTTTTCATCTTGCAGGTGAAAACATACAAGAACAATTCTGTCATGCTAGAATATTACATTGCTTACCCCTAAGTCAATCAATCAAGCGTATTTATACAGCCCTTTTTACATCAGCAATTGTCACAGTGCTTTTACAAAACACCCAGCCTTAAACCCCAAGGAGCAAACAACAGTAGTGTTGAATTTCAGTAATAGGAATACCAAATCAAATGTTATACATAGTGCCCTTTCTACCATAAGTAGGCTGGATGTAGTAAACCAGAAGATACATTCTTATTCCTGTGTATGTAGTCCTCTACTCTAATGGTTCTCAGTCCTGGTAAATGGTGCACATTTCAGTTTTTTGCCCTAATACCACAGCTGATTCAACTGTTATCCAGCTTTGAATAGTTGAATCAGGTTTGTAGTGTTAAGGCCAAAAACTAAAATATGCACACCTTTGGACTCCCAGGGGCAGGATTAAGAATAATTTCTCTGCCATTGCATTTCTTCTAAGTTCTACCGTACATCTGCAGGGTCCAGAGTTTGACGAAGAGGCGGAGTCGGAGCTTACGGTCACTGAGCTGAGGGAGCGAACTAGGAAGCAGCGGGAGGAGTTGGAGAGGAGAATGATGGGAGAGGGGTCAGATGAGGAGGACGAGGAAGAGGGGAAAGAAGAGAGTGGTGTTAAAGGAACAAGTTCCAATGATGATTCAGGCTGTTCCTGGGGAATTGGTAAGCTTTTCTTTGTCACCAGCGAAATATGTGGTTTGGAAATGTTCAATTTGCCATTGGCACCAAATTGGAGTGACTTTATATTATGGCTAACCTTGGTTCACTAAAGGAGGGAAAGAAGTATGGCACTTAGATGGTCAGCTTCCTAAGGTGATGTGCCCCTGTACTGCTCCCCCAGGGGATGTACCCCTATCGATGGCCCCTCAATTCCTGCATGACACACTGTAACTGCAGTCAAGTAACCTCCAGAAAATAACCAAACCTGCTCAATGAGTTCTTTACGAACATAAATATTTAAACAATCAAGCTCTGAAATGGGACGGTTCTTGTCTCTGCAAGATTCTAGATGCACTTATCCAAGCCACTCACCTTTTTGAGCTAGTATGGTGGGTCAATCTAACAATCCGGTAAAAGTAAGTACACATTAGTACTTGAGTGCTTGAAGAAAAATGAACAAAGGGCTAGCCTTGGTTTAATAATAGGCGAAGGGGTGTGGAGTTATTTTAAAGCTAGAGTTTTCTAGGTTTTTGGTGTAGGGCCAGGGATTCTGCAGTGTGGGCTGGAGTCAGGTTGTCTGGGGGAAACTCATACGGGAGGATCTGCAAAGGCTGGTATGCAGGTGCCTCCAGGCCTGATGGAGTACTTCGATCAGTCAAAGAAACATATCACAGTCAATGCATGATTTCCTGCATAAAGATCTGTATCAGCATTGTCAAACAGTTCACAAGTCTAAGAGATGATCAGCGGCTGTATCCTTCACTCCAAGAGCATAGAGCGCTCCTGGATAATAGACAGTTGGCAATAACTGGGAAGATACAGTGAACTCCAAAAGTACTTGGACAGTGGCACAAATGTTTTTGGCTCTGTTCACAAGAAGCACAAGAAGAACATGTTTTTGCAGAAAAAGTAGAGGATCAGGTTTTTCTTTTTTACGTAAGAGGCTGCAGAGTTCTGGAAAATTTTATTTAAGGAAGAAAAAACTAAGATTAGCAAGTACCAGATGAATGGTAAGTAGACACAGTGGAGAGAAAAAAAGCAACTCAACTGTGAAGTGTGGTGGAGGGGCTGTTATGCTGTAGACATGTATTACTGTCACTGAATCATCATACAGCAGGACAATGACCCCCCCACTCAACCTGAATCCAATTCAGTAAACCTTTAACAGGTTGAAAACAGGTCTGAAGTCAAAAAAAAAATAATTACTTTGAAACTGAAGATTGCTGCAGTACAGGCCTGGCCGTGGATCACCCGGGGAAGATTCACCACCCAAAATCTGTTGATGTCTGTAATGTACTGTAGGTTGCAGACTTCAGCCCTGGTCAAAGGTTACAGAGACCTGTGGCCCTTGTTGACTTATCCCACCGCCCTCCATTTGTCAGTCCTCGCCAGCACATGCAAGTCCAATCGTGATGTGTTCAAGCATGTGATCTGATGGAGTCCATGACACATCAATGGGAGTAATGGCGATCAGGTGGCATCCACTCCCATCAGCCAGAGGCATGTGCGGGAATGCACTACAGCCCCCCAGTTGAAACTGGGAATGGCAGAGGCCAAAGTAAATCGCATTTAGGAAAATCGGGTCATCTAGTGGTGGCAAACCAGCTGAAACTGGATTACTTAGTGTGCCATGTGGTGAGGGCACTGTTCCATTATGTCATACCAAAATTACAATTGAATTCAACCCCAAGGCACAAATGAATTGACTTTAATCCTTGTGCTTCTCCCTTTCCGTGCCTCTTCGCCTTCCTTTCTATCCACATGTAGCCGATGAGGTGGCCCCGGAGGAGGATGACAACGAGGAGAACCCTTTCTCCACAGAATTCCAGGAGGACCAGGAGGCTGCTTACCTGAAGGACCCAAAGAAGGCACTGCAGGGCTTTTATGATCGAGAAGGTCAGACCTCGGGATTTGAACACTTAACCATTTGATGGACATTCACCTGTTGTCCTGCTGGTGGGTTTGACAACATCCTGTCATATTTTCCCTTTCAGGGGAAGAGCTTGAGTTTGAGTATGAAGACAAAAGCCACGGGACCTGGCTATGCAGAATAAAGTATGCTTTGATTTCGTTTGAGCTGTGTTAATGTGTATTGTAAGTTGGGTAGTTTAAGTCATTGATGCTTAATGGCTGAAAGCCATAGTGTATCAGACATTATAAAGGTTCTGAATCGAACCCTGAATGCTTTGTTTACATGACAATGTATATCACAGGTATGACAAAATAGTACTTTTTGCTCATATTTTTATTCGGTTTGTAATAGCAGTAAAGTATGTGGCCAATATTTCACAACCAAGGGCAGTATCTATAATCACATTTCTATCAATCAAATGTATTTATAAAGCCCTTTTTACATCAGCAGTTGTCAGAAAGTGCTTTTACAAAACATCCAGCCTTAAACCCCAAGGAGCAAACAACAGTTGTGTTGAATTTCGGATATAACGCACCCATCTGGCCTCATGGCTTAAATATAGGCAAGGGAAGTTCATTTGTATAGCACCTTTCATACACAGGGCAGTTGAAAGTGCTTTACATTAGAAAAATAAATAAACATCAGGCATACTAGAAATATATTTAGCATAAAAGACAAAGCATACAAAAAAAATCACATTTAAGATGGATAAAAGATTACAAGAAGATGAATACACTTGGGGCTGGTTTCACAGACACAGGCTCCGTCTACGACTTAAAATACCAGATCAATGGAATTGAACTTCTGCGAAACAGGGCCTTAGTATATTAATAAAATATACCAAGTGTCTAATGCAAAACAATCTTTTAATTCATCCCTTCACTCACAGGCTTCCAGTGGACGATGCTTCGGGAAAGCAGCTGGTTGCTGAGGTGACCCACACTGGAAAGAAGAAAGATGCAGCCATCCAGTGTTGCCTGGAGGCATGCCGCATTCTGGAGGCTCGGGGCTTGCTCAGGCAGGAGGCAGGTGGGATTCCTAGTGGAGCCTGCATTAGGGCACAACATACCTGATACTATCTACTGTAGTCAATGCTGCTGATTACACTGGCAGAGATGGATCTTTGACACCAGTTGACATTGAGAATCCTCATTTGGAGGATTTATTTGTTCTCAGTAGATATTTATGTCCCTTAATTCCATGTTGTTGTGAAGCTCTGAACCCCTCTGTTCGCCAGGAGTGTTTACATCGCACCGTTGTCTATGTAGCTACTGCCGTTACGTCGTACGTTCAACTTTTCATAATCCAATCCCCCAAGTTTCCCGCAAGCGCAAGAAGAAGAACTGGGAGGACGAAGATTTCTACGACAGCGATGACGACAACTTCCTGGACCGGACCGGTGCTGTGGAGAAGAAGAGGCAGGAGCGCATGAAGAGGGCCGGGAAGATCCAGCAGCGCCCTGACACATACGAGTCGCTGGTAAAGACTGTGTGCTCTGAAATCAATAAACATTACGTTTCCCTCAAATTGAAGTGTATCAATTAAACCACAATTCCTCTGAATGATTACAACAATTACAATTTCTAAAGCAGTGTTTTTGGTTTTCTGTCTGTCTCAAGTCTAGGTAGAAGAGTGACATACTGTGCTTGTTTTCTTGATTTTGTTTATTTCAACCTTATTTAACCAGGTGGCTAAACTATCAGGGGTTGAGAAGGACTTGGCAGAGACAGAGAAGAAGCTCAGTGTGGCAGGGAGAGGTGAGTGGTGCATAGCAGGAGTTTGTATGCCAAGGGAGTACTACAGCAATTTGTCCCAACTAGGCATCAAACCAAGTGTCTTGGTTCATTTTTCTATTTAACGATGGCCTAAGTTCAACACATCTGGTCTTCTATGTAACTTTTTAACTTGGGCCATCGAGGGCCAAAACACCTGTTCTTTTTTGTTTCTAATAGCATTCAGAAGTGCTTTGGCCCTCCAAGCTGACTTGACTGAGGACAAAAGACAGTTTTGGCCTTTGTGTTTCCATTTGTATGTTTTTCTCCCCTTTTAAGATGGCTCTCACTCGTCCTCCGACGACCCCTTGGATGTCTTCATGGTCGCGGTGCGCACTGAGGCGGCGCTGGATGCCGTGGAGCGCCGGAAGCTGCACGTGCATGCCGCCGACCTGCGCAAGGAGGCCCAGAGGCTGCAGCGGCTGGTGGAGCTCACGCGGCCAGCCCAGATGCCTTCCCTGCAGACAGGGTGAGAGATACACAGCAGGTGGAGAATGTGGTGTCTTGGAGGCTTCACCTCACGCTGTATCCATTCATCCATATGGAGCTGTTATTGCCTCATTCCTCTAAATCAGGGGTGTCAAAACTCGTTCCACTAAGGACCTAGTGTCTGCTGGTTTTAGCTGGTTTTCATTTCAGTTTGTGTGTAGTCATGGGAGCGGGAGCAAAAAAAAAACCTGCATGGAATTAGTTGTCATCTATGCTCTAGCTGAGGACTGCATATTAGTAGTGTATTGTGCCTTTCTTTGCATTTCTGTGAGCGTTTGTTCTCCACAGGTCTGGAAGTGGCTCGTCTGAAGTGGACAGGCCTAAGAAGCGCTCCCTGCCACTGTTTGGTGCAATGAAGGGAGGCGCCAAGTTCAAACTCAGAACCGGGACAATAGGGGTGTGTTCAGTCGCCATCTGATGAGAATCTCTTCAGGATTTCAGAGAAGTGTTTTGCAAATGATGTGAATGTTTTAAGGTTGACACTAGTTCTGTTTTTTTTCCTAAGCCTATTTTTACTGTTCTGTTATGGCATGGAGTTATTGAAGTTGGGATTTTTAACTGTTGCTATACATCTGGTCATTATTTTGTAGCAGTCAACTGTAAGTTCACATTGTTACTATAACAGTAGATGGATCATTACTAGGCAATAACCTAACTAGCAATCATTCAACCTTATAAAATCACTCATCTGCACCAGTTTTCCATAAAAACCCAGAAGGACATGGATTTGTAGCTGACAGGCCATGTGTGTCATTGCACATACATGAACAATGACAACATTAACACCTCAAAAAGCAAAATGATCCTACTTAGACAAGTAATGATCCCCTACATGATCCTACTTAGACAAGTAATGATCCCCTACATGATCCTACTTAGACAAGTAATGATCCCCTACATGATCCTACTTAGACAAGTAATGATCCCCTACATGATCCTACTTAGACAAGTAATGATCCCCTACATGATCCTACTTAGACAAGTAATGATCCCCTACATGATCCTACTTAGACAAGTAATGATCCCCTACATGATCCTATATAGACAAGTAATGATCCCCTACATGATCCTACTTAGACAAGTAATGATCCCCTACATGATCCTACTTAGACAAGTAATGATCCCCTACATGATCCTACTTAGACAAGTAATGATCCCCTACATGATCCTACTTAGACAAGTAATGATCCCCCTACATGATCCTACTTAGACAAGTAATGATCCCCTACATGATCCTACTTAGACAAGCTTAGGACACTACAGTGTTTTACAAAATAGTAATGCAGTTATTCCTAGCCTTGTTTCTGAGTGACTTTTCTTTGACTTGGAACCTAATGCTTCAGTATACACAATAAATAAAATTAAATTATATTTAATTGTATTAAATACCATTTAATATTTTAATTTTATGCAGCTTCCGGCTTATAATAAGAGTCTGGAAGCATCTGCATTTGTCCTGGTATCTTTTTGTATTTATTCTCTATAAGCTCTGTGGAGTCAGCTGTTTTGCTTATGGTGGAGTTACACCTTTAGGAAGCCACACCATTGCCCATTATCAGATTCTGACAGTGGGCTTGAAAGTTCTGCATGGCCCCGTACACTTTATTACGCTATAAATATGAAATTGCCTCCTGTTTAGGCTGCGCAATGCAATTAGCTATAATTATCTGCTTTTGTTGTTGAGGAACCCTACATTGAACAGCCTAACTGTGTCATTAGACCATAAAAGCTACTTATTTTTGGAATGTTCATTGAAATATCTGCTGTTTTTCGTCAGTTTAATCTGATTTAGAAAAGTACGGCGGAGGTTACATTATCATGTCAGAGTAGTTTGCAAGAAGGTGAGGGTGTTAATGAGTCCCCACACATTCACAAACAGACAATAAGATAGCCCACAGGATTTTTCAACCTGTCGATGCCCATGTTTATAAACAGGGCTGCTACAGTTGTTTATTTGCGATCCCATTCATAATCCTTTTTGAGTAAATATGAAGGCGGTTGTACAAGCATTCTTCATCTCTCTCCATTATTGTGTTGTGTCAGTCTCTTTCGTATGATCTCCATCTTTTCCTCTGCCTTAGAAGTTGCCTCCGAAGCGAGCCAACCTGCCTGACGAACTCTTCAACATGAAAGGAGAGGAGGAGGAGGAGGAAGAAGAGGAGGATGACAAGAGGAGTGAAGACGTGACTGTGGCCGACATGCAGGCTGAGGAGCCCCAGCAGTCCAATGACAGTACGGATTCCCCAGAGGGCTTCGGTACAGGAAGCGGGCTGGAGCATCCACCTTTGTCTAAATCCCCCAGAGGTACGATGTAGGACATGCCATTATTGGTCTTTGTCACGGGGGCTGCATTCCAATCGCTCGCCTTTCTCCAGAAATGTACTTGTTCACTTCCCCTCATGCATTTAACGGCATTAGATTAGTACAAGAAAGACTGGTGGATCCATGAGGGGGTGAAGGTGGACACTTTTTTTATCTGTATGTGCTGCTATTCTTCCAAATGCCTCTAGATGGCAGTGTTACTTAGGACAGACCAATACATATTATCCTGTACCGCCATGTTTAGCTCTGATATTGTGGCTTGATATGGTCCAACCAGATATCTCTGTTCATCAAGTGTCCCCCTCCCCCCCTTTGGTTTGCGTAGGGCAACAGTTGTCCCAGAAAAACAGAGATGTAGAGGAATCTGATGAAGCCTTGGAAGATGCACCACTTGGACGTTTAAAGCCCCTGCCAGATACAGGTACACTGTTTTTGTTTGCTTGTCTGTCCGTACACTGTCTTTCAATAAACACTATGCCCATTTCTATTAATGGTCTTTGATTCCTGGTATATTTTTGTGTCTTTCTTTAGATTTTAAAGAGGGACACGAGGAAGAGATGGTGGCCAAACCCAGTCCCAAGAAATTCTTAAAAAAGAGAATCATTGGCCCCACCAGAGTACGCCCTTTCTGTGCCCACACACATGCATTCTCACTAGCCAGTCACAAGCCAAAAACATGTCTGACATGTCTAGCTACGTCTCACTCTTATAGCTGACAGGTTTTCGTGCAAGTATTGTAAAATGTGCATAACACTGGTGTGTTCCTACCATATGCAGTTGTTGTGATAAAAATCACAGCGGTATGACGTAGTGCAACTAAGAGCTACTTTTTCGTATATTTTTTTTTGTAGCAAATACAAATTAGATTTTCAACTCTACTGACTTAATCCTCATGCTTCACGATAACACTGATTGATAAAAGCGTCATGTCACCCTCATCCTTATGGACTGTCACCACCCTCGTAACATTATCATTTCAGCTCAAACCGAATAAGCTGGATGCATTCCCTAATCATGGTGGGAGGGCCACAGAGCCTAATCATCGCATTAATCAAATTTTATTTCATGATCGTTATTCTATCACTATTAGTTGTCCATCCACATTATAAATATCTTACTGTTTATATGTAAGTCCTGTTTCCATCACAACTGTACAACTGAATTTTTTGGAGAATGAAACGTTGTTACTGTTACTTAAGTAAGCTGGCTTTTTACTAAATCCCCCAAATGTAAATCCAGTCCACTGTTGAGGTATACAGAGAAACTAGAGTGAAACATTGCGATACACAGATTAAGCTACTCTGATTATGATTGTACCAAGGTAACATTCACCTCTCTGTATCATCAGTCTATCTATAGTCCATTTGATGTGATGAGGAACGGGTTGCTTCCTACTGTTGGTTAATCTTACCCCTGCTAGGGAGAGGCTGTGTCATGTTGTTTCATGTTCCTTTGTCTCCAGCCTCCAGCCACCCTGTCTGGACAGTACCCAGAGAATGACCCTGACTATTGTGTCTGGCTGCCCCCAACAGGTATGTGTTTATTGTTCTTTAAGTTTTTAGTTCTTTAATGTTTTAATTTGAACCACGGACCACCTGGCCTCTTCACCATGTTTTGATGGGAATCCTAAGGCATAGTGGTTTTCAACCCAGAGGGGCAAAATCACAATACATCCAACAATGCTTGAAAATGCAAAAGTAATATTAGTCAATTTTAGTCAAAGCAATAACTGTCATTAGTAAAACCACATTAGAATGAAAGATGGACATGTTAAACATATGGTAAATGAATATCAAGGGAGATCCTGCGCTGTTCAGTGTTACGCAACATAAATTACCACTTTTGGCACAATGGCGTCTAACATTGCAATGACAGTGCTTACAGAAATGATCTGGGATTTATTTTGGAGAAGCATGTTTTGAATATCTTCAGTAGTTTGTTTTACTCCCAAAGAAGAATTGTCACTGCTTCAACAAAAGCTAATGGAGATCCAATTAAACAAATAAACAGTGGTCAAGGAGACCTCGTTTTGGCTCAGCTTTGTCTTATAAGCTGGGCCCTTAACTTCCTCATCTGCTGTTGTATCCATTTAACAGGCATTGCTTTCTTTCACTGTTCATCTCAGGCTTGTATTCTCTCAGTTAGGGGACATTAAAACCTACGGCAAGAGTTGAGTTTTCTCTCACAATAAAGGACTGATGATGTTACAGGACAGATCAAGGTTGTTGTCTAGCTAATGTTGTACTTGAACATACTGCACCTTGTTCCCCACCAGAAGGACTGTTTGTGTTCTCTGCAGTCCTGAGTTAGAGAAATTATGCTTTCCTTGACCTCCCTAGAATGAAGGGAGTAAAGCAGATTGATAAAAAGGAAGTAAACAGCTTATATAGCCAATTTCTGAAAAGGGAGAGTTTAGGGCACTTTTTCATCACTGGCCAAGGAATGTAGATCAAAGGCACTCTGTAATGATAAGATAAAGTTTAACATTTCAGGGAGGGGGATTCAATGTGAATTAGGGATATGTTTGCGTGCGAGTACCTAAAGAGACACATAACTGGCCGACACTGTGACGTGGGGATGGTTGGCATAGCGATTCCCCACAGCGATTACACACATTTTGTTGGTGGAAACACGCTGAATGGGACCTTTGTGGCACTTTAGGTTTTTATAGCAAGCAGTTGCTGTCTGGTCACTTCTTTCCTACTATTCATGTTTGGATTCCAACTAATATGCTTAAAACTGTGTCGTTCCCGTCTACAGGTCAGTCTGGGGATGGCCGCACCCACCTAAATGACAAGTATGGCTACTGAACAGAAGGCACACCTGCATAACCCTTCTGTCCCCTTAACTCACCTGCAGACCCAGCCTCCGTCCTCCTTCTACACATCTTTTACCAGATTTGAATTCACTGGTTACAAAAAAGTGTAACAGTCACATTGTGGAGTCTGAAAAAGACAAAAAATGGAAAAACAAAAATTGAAAACATGGATATTTGGGTGGTATTGGGTTTGTAGTTGCCCAGTGGTGCCCATTGGGTTATTTTTCTTTGATCACCATGAAATTGCCAGAACTAAGTAAATTTTTTACACTATGTAAAGGTGTGAATAAGGAGGGTTCTCATTTAGATATCAATCCTCGGATACTGCCCCTGAGCCTAAAGTGATTGGCTCACCACATGTACTTAACAAAGATAGGCTGCACTTATACGTGGTCCCTAAAGGGAATTGGCATTGGCCCTATCGTATGTCAAATGTCCATGGAACACGTACAGCATTTAGCTCATCCGAGGTCAGCTTTGTTACTTTTGACTGCTCTCACGCAGCTGAAGCCCACCTGACGTCCGAACAGCACGGGCTTCCTGCTGGGCTTCGCTCTGCCGATTTCTGGCGCAACCCTCTTTCAAAGGAGAGTGAGCGCGGGAGAGAGCATTGAAGCAGCTTTGCAGGCCATCTGGACACTTGTGTGGCATTAATGAATAAAATGCAAGCTGATAATGAGTGAAGTCAACGGTTGTGTGTCTGTCTCTGTGTGTGTGTCCTCCCCCTCCAAAGTCTCTTTCTAACCAGATCTTCATTATGAGTGAGTGAGTCAGCTTCTGGAAGGCGGGTGTATGTGAAACAGGGTTGTGTGTGTGTGTGTGTGTATGGCGAGCTGCCTGGAGCAGGATTACACTGCCTCAGAAATCCCACATAGCATTTATGTTGTTGTGCTCTTCATCCTTTCCCTCTCCCTTTGTCCTTCCTCTGCCTAGTTACCATATCCTATCCTTTTCAACTGAGGCTTTGCTGTTAGAAAGTCATGCCTTTTCAACAGTCATGTATATTGTGAAACTTTTTATATGTATTAAAGTTGTTCTTGAAGTACTCAGGCCATGTGTTGTTCAGATTCCATCTTTTAAGGGATAAGTTAAACTGACTGATTTCCCTGTAAAAATAATCTATATAAATTGCTAATGTTTGTAGCAGTTCGTTTTGCTCTATAACTGCAGTCTCCTAATTTGTAGTTGAACCACTCCAATTTTTTTTTACCCTTCTATTTTCACACTCCCTCAAAGCCTCCACCCTCCCCATCTGCCTCACTGCAGGCCTGTTTTCCACAGCCAAGCCAGTAGTGGTGCTGACGGCAGTGGATATCTCTCTCTCACACACACACACACACACACACACACACACACACACACACACACACACACACACACACACACACACAGGATCGACTTGCACCATTTGGTGAAATGTTCTGCTGTGACCCAGTAAGGAGGAGCAAGAACCTTGCAGTCTTGGCAGGCATTGATGTGATACATACGCAAGCCCTGCCTTCCATCTTACAGTGCCGAGTTGCACAGGAAGTCATTGGTGCTTGAGTTCCCCCAACTGCAGCACTTTATAAGCCCCATAAGAAGAGGCACGCAGGGACCACCATGCATTGTCACTACCTCAGTGGGAGCCATTGCACACATCCACTCCCCAAATATGTTTATACAGTGAATTTGCAGATGCCCTAGGTACTAAAGCCACATGCCAGGTGCAGGAGAGGGGGAGACAGGTCAACAATGGGAAAGAGCTTAAACAGGGGAATATTTCCTCACCGAAGATAAATGTCCTCACTTGTTTATGGATTAATCTCCTGAATTGACTGAAGTGCAATGGGATTGACATCAAATCTTGTAATCTGGGCAATTTCAGGGATGACCATGATTTGTCGATATTGTATACCTAATATTATGTAAATATTTAAGTGTGAAAAAGGAAGAACAATATAAGAATCGAGGCCACAGGGCGTTTATTTGTTCAGATGTTATGCAAGAGACACAAAAGTCACAGCGCAGCACTACATTCATTCTAGCAGAGCTTTGTTACGGTGACAACACTGTTTTGATCTCAACATGTCCTTGGGATACATTCATATGCATAAATAGTTTTTCAAAACTGTCCTCAGACCCTACAGTCAAGACTAGTCTCATGTGTAGCATAATCAATATGATAGGAATGTCATTCAGAGGCATAAAGATGAGAGACTTAAGATGAAGGTTGGTTGTCTCAGTTTCCAACTCCGTAGCATACTGTTGCGTATTACACAAAGTCATGACAGCACCGAAATGATAGTAAGACATCACATTCTACTACATTTCTTATACTTCTTTCTTACATGCTCACATACTTGTCTTTTCTGCACCATAGCACAGTGAAATTCATGCAGGAAAAGAGAACAAAGGTATTTGATTTCAACCTCTTTCTCTAAGATAAAATGCACCATATCATCATCAGGTTTGCTGGTCACACTTTTGTTAGTTACCCCAAAACAATGAATATACATTTTGCAGTATCTCAAGACCTTGACAATTCAAATAGCACAGCAAAAAAAACAGATAAGATCTACTTTACTTTCAAATGACTCCGTGTTCCAGGGAGGCCCTTTGTCACCAAAGCCTATTCATGTGTACCAGGACATTGTCAGGTGGATAATGTTGGTTTATATTTTGCTGGTGTACAGCTTGCAAAGTGTCAAAAAGCTCTTGGTTACAGATGTCACAATGAGTTGTTGTCCAGTCTAGATGCCCTAAGTTTTTACCTTTGATTGTCTTCCTTTGTAGGTGTTTCGAATGCTTTCGTTTTCCCTTGAAAATCTTTTTTATAGTCCACTTTAAGAATAGCAATCCGCTGAAAAGGGGTCTAAAAGGGAACAGGTTGTTTATGAAATTCCTGAAATGTCCAGTAAAGCAGTGTTTTTAAAGCGACTTTTGTTTTAGCCTTGTCATTTATCAGGGCCTACAGTCTGCCTGTCTCATTGTCATTATCTTACAAAATCAAGGTAAAGATCTACCCATTGTTGGTGTCTTAGACGGTTCCGTGTGTGTGAACAGTTGTCTGAGCAACAGAATTACTTGACAAAGCAGGATTACCTGAGAGTACTATATGAACCTTTAAACATGGCTTTGTCAAGTAGTCTTAAGCAGTCATTACTATTATTGTATTACTCATTCTCCTCATCAGACTTTGAAGCTGAGACAAGTTATAGTTCTATCAAGTAAATACACGTGTGTAGGTATGTATGTACGTTTGTGTGTGTCGGGGGGGGGGATCATCCCCTCATACACATGGGGGGTCTTCGGAGGGAGTCAGTGGACTGCAAGGAGGGGCCGTGCTGAGGGACCGGAAGGCATAAATTGAGGGATCGTAGGCATACCTGGGAGGAGGGCGAGTACCAGTCAAGTTCTGTGAAGAGAGAGGGAGAGTATAGTTTATAGGAGAGGAACAGTAAGACAAAGGTCTAATCCAGCTTTTATTCTCCATGGATATGGGTGAATGGGTAGAGCAGAGCTTACCAGGTCTGCCCAACCCTTTTCCTAGAGATCCACTATCCTGTAGGTTCTCTCTCCAACTCTAATTTAGCACACCTGTTTCTAATAATTAGCTGGATGAAAAGCTTAATCAGGTTAGTCATAAATGATGTTAAAGACAAAACCTACGGGACAATAGATCTCCAGGACCAGGATTAGGCAACACTGCTCTGAGCATTAGCTAGCGGTCATCTACAACCACTGCTGAAGGTAGGTCTGAAATACAGCATCTAGGTCAAAATCTGCACACAGAGCTATAACATTTTGCCGTAAAATAAAGAGATTCAACTGAATATTTCCTACAGATTTACACAACCTACCCCACATTTTCAAAGTGAATGAAAAAGTTTAGACAATATGGTAGATTAGTAAAAAAAAAACTTTTAACAAAGGTGTCTTGATTGCGTATGCCATCACAACCCAGAATGGCTCTTTAGAATCAGACTTATTTTTGACCAACATGTACTGCACCAGAACATAGTGCATTCGTCGAGTATTCACACAGTCCTTCACTTCCCCTTTTTGTTGCATAACAGCATTACTCTAAAATGTATTAAATATATTTTCCCCATAATGACAGAGCAAAAACCCCCTTTTTTTTTATGTTTTAAAAAACATAACCCATATAATTTACATAAGTGAACAATGTAAGTATCCAAACCCCTTTAACTCAGTACTTTGTTGGAAGTGCCTTTGGCTGTGATAATAGCCTTGAGTCATTTTTGTATTTATAAGTTTCACCTGTATTTGGGAAGTTTCTCCCATTTTTTCTGCAGATCCTTGCAAGCTCTGTTAGGTTTTATGGGGAACGTCGCTGCAAAGCCATTCTCCGGGCTCTCCAGAGATGTTGAATATGATTCAAGACTCTGGCTGAGTCACTTCAGGACATTCACAGACTTGTCCCCGAAGCTAGTCCTGTTTTGTCTTGGCAGTGTGATTAGGGTCATTGCCCTGCTGGAAGGTGAAACATCACCCAAGTCTGGGGTCCTGAGCATTCTGGAGGTTTTCATCAAGGATCTGTCTATACTTTGCTTCCTTTGTCTTTCCCTCAATCCTGACTAGTTGCTGAAAAACATCCCCACCATGTTTCACCATAGGTGTGGCATTGGCCAGGGGATGAGCAGTGCTTTGTTTCCTCAGGACATGACGCTTGGCATTGAGGCCAGAAAATGTGATCTTGTTTTTGTTAGACCAGAGAATATTGTTCCTCGTGGTCTACGAGTCCTACAAATGCCTTCTGGAAAACTCCAAGCAGGATGTGATGGGCCTTCTTCAATAAGTCCATTCTACTACACAGGCCTGATTGAGGGAGTGCTTCACAGGTAGTTGCCATTCGATATGTTGTTTCCATCTCCACACATGACCTCTGTAGCTCTGTCAGCGTGGCCACCGGGTTCTTGGTCACCACTGTTACAAACCCTGTGGCTCTAGCAGTCTAGGGTGGATGGGTTAGAGACCCGTAACATAAAACTCATGCAAAGTGGTGTAGTGTACATGAACAGTGGGAACAAACGACACAGACAACCAAAGCCACCGTCAAACATAAAACGTTTATTATAAACACACAGTAAAGGGGTTAGGGAAAAGGGGCTGAGCTGGACCCAAGAAATGAAATAATATAGTCCAAAACACCCCTAAACTGAACTTGCCTGCCTCAAGATCCGCTTAGCTGACTACTAACCAATACAAAAATACAGTGGGTGGTCCGCTCAGTTCTGACTAGTGTTTTTAGACTAAGTTTTCCTACGGGTTGTATGCCCAAAGGCGACTTGCTAAAAAAAAACATTTTCCCAGGGACAAACAAAACACACAGGTTGAACTAGGACTAAACAGCAAACAATGGACTACAGAACACCAAACAAAAGACCACAGGTATACATACTGACATGAAACAGGACAAAGTGAGATGTATGTGCTAAACTAAGTGATGTATGAATGAACAAAGTGTCTGTCTGTCATGTATGTCCTTGTGGGGTAAAGCAAGAGAGTCTCTCAGGGAGAACCAACTGACTGGGTTTTTAAACCAGGCATGTGTGAATGCGGGTATCTGCATTTGTAACAACCACCCTGACCAAAGCCTTGCTCCTCTGATTGGCCGGTCGACCAGCTCTAGGAAGAATGTTGGTGGTCAAAACCACTTCCATTTAAAAATGATGGAGGCCTTGGGGGCTTGTGTTCCTGGGGACCTTCAACGCAGCCGAAATGTTTTGGTACCCTTCCTCATATCTAAAATAAATACATTTGATCTTTCTGTTTATTTAAATTTTAAAACATTTGCTAAAATACATTTGCTAAAAAAACAAGGCGGTAACGTAACAAAGCGTGGGAAAAGTGTGGGGGTCTGAGTACTAACCCAAATGCACAGTATGGTTGGAAATAACTGGTGCAATGCAATCTTTAACCCTTTACAGACTGGTGATAAATTAAAGTGTCCCAGTTGGGTGTTGGGCCACCACGAGTCACCAGAACAGCTTCAGTGTGCCTTTGCATAGATTCTACGAGTCTCTGGAACTCTACTGGAGGGACGGAACAGCAATCCCTTCTCGGTGTACGGAACACACACACTCTCCCACTTGTTGATGATATGGTGCAGGATGACACCACAACCAGTGCCTATGGTTTCTAAATTACTGCACCCTAAAATGTGCATGTGTCTTTTAATACGGAGTTCATGCTCTGCAAATTTACTATAATATCCCTCCGTGTAGTTCTACTATAATATCCCTCTGTGGAGTTCTACTACAATATCCCCCCCTGTGGAGTTCTACTACAATATCCCCCCCTGTGTAGTTCTACTATAATATCCCTGTGTAGTTCTACTATAATATCCCTCTGTGTAGTTCTACTATAATATCCCTCTGTGTAGTTCTACTATAATATCCCTCTGTGTAGTTCTACTATAATATCCCTCCGTGTAGTTCTACTATAATATCCCTCTGTGGAGTTCTACTATAATATCTCTCCGTGGAGTTCTACTATAATATCTCTCCGTGGAGTTCTACTATAATATCCCTGTGTAGTTCTACTATAATATCTCTCCGTGGAGTTCTACTATAATATCCCTGTGTAGTTCTACTATAATATCCCTCTGTGTAGTTCTACTATAATATCCCTGTGTAGTTCTACTATAATATCCCTCTGTGTAGTTCTACTATAATATCCCTCTGTGGAGTTCTCCACGTACGGTTCTTGCTGACACAGTCTGGTCGCATCCTGCGTTGACATTCTCAGTCAGTGGGAAATAGGTGCGCTACATTTTTTCCTAACATACTGTATTGCTGTAATGCACAAGCATCCCAGTCATCACATGTCTGACCCTATTTACTGATGTCTTTCCCAAAGATCTAAATGCAGATGTAAGTTTAGTCACTGTTCCAAATGAAACACTAGCCAGTTGAGCAGTCTCTGTGACTGATGCAGAATTAAGTCAGGACTGCAATTAGATTCTTAAAAAGCCATTCAGATATATTTACTAATTACATTTTTGTAACTGTCCTTCCAAAAACTCTCTCTAACCAACAGCTAGATATTCACTCTGAAATGTTTATTTTGAAGCGATAGGTTAGACATACCATTGTTCAATGTGATGTACTGTTTTCATAACAAGAATGAAAACAGAGACCGACAGACACTAAACAAAATCTGTACAGTAACCAAATTAGGACAGTGACTTCCTCCAGCCAACTCCCACTGCAACCTGTATGTAAAGAATACACACATACAGGTGCAGAACATTATTATGTGTATAAGTTGGTAATCTTTAGTCTGGAGAAAGATCCTGAAGAAGCAATATTTCTGAATAGCTCTTTCAGCTACAAGACTGAATCCACATTCAAGTACGTCCACCCTTTACACCAAGTAGTCCCTATGCCATGGACTACAGATATGGACTATAAAACAACTTCATAAATTCTCCTCCAAACGTGCTTAGCATAGTTAGTTTGTATTCAGACCCAGAGGTGAAACGTTTCACGTCATATACCTCGGATTCTTCTGCAAATGACAAACGCTTCCAAATCACAGGGCTAGTGCACCGGAAGAAGTACATGGGGAGATTATGACATTTCAAAATGTTTCAGACAATCATTTTCATGCATAAACGGGCCTGGTGACATTGTTACACTGCTTCCTGTACTGAAGCCCTTGCCAGGACACTCACTCTTCTCTGTTGTGAAGGACTACAGGGTCTGTCTAAAATTAGCTCCAGTCATTTTCCCCTTGACAGGAAACGTCAGGAAATGGCTTTGTGTGATTTGGCAATAAGGCAGCACTTTTTCCAGCCCTACTCAAGGGGTAGTGGAGGCTCCAGGTCCAGGACTTGTGATAACAAGCTCTACACTGAGGCAGACAAAATAAAGATCAGAAAATAAGACCCCAACTCTGCACACGTAAGTACACATGAGTACAGGTCAAAAGTTTCCACCCACCTACTCATACAAAAAGGTATTTCTTTATTTTTACTATTTTTCACATTGTAGAATAATAGAGAAGACATAAAATATGAAATACATAAGGAATCATGCAGTAACCAAAGTGTTAAACAAATCAAAATACATTTATATTTTAGAATCTTCAAAGTAGCCACCCTTTGCCTTGATGAAAGCTTTGCCCACTCTTGGCACTCTCTCAACCAGCTTCATGAGGTAGTCACCTGGAATGCTTTTGAAACAGTCTTGAAGGATTTCCCACATATGCTGAGCACATGTTGACTGCTATTCCTTCACTCTTCTGTCCAAATTATCCCAAACCATCTCAATTGGGTCGAGTTGAGTTTGTGTGATTATAGAGGCCAGGTCATCTGTTGCAGCACTCCATCACTTTCCGTCTTGGTCAAATAGCTGTTACACAGCCAGGAGGTATGTTTTGGATCAATGAACTTTTGAAAAACAAATGATGGTCTCACAAAGCGCAAACCAGGTGGGATAGCTTATTGCTGCATATGATGGTTTTCTGTATACCAACCCTACTTTGTCATAACACAACTGATTGGCTCAAACATTAAGGAAAGAAATTTCACAAATTAACAAGCCACACCTGTTAATTGAAATGCATTCCAGGTGACTACCTCATGAAGCTATGAGAGAGAATGCTAAGAGTAAGCATTTGTTGCTACATGATTCGGTTTTATTTCCTACTTTTGATGTCTTCACTATTATTGTGTAATGTGGAAAATAGTAAAAATAAAGAAATACCCTTGAATGAGTAGGTGTGCAAACTTTTGACTGGTACTGTACGTAAACCATGGAGCAGTCTCAAATAGAGGCTAATAGACATTTCATAAAGTAACACAAGACCAATAGTCAAACAACTGTATACAGTATTTTGAGGTAAACTGTTTTTAGATGTTTCACTCAATTAACAGGTTTGCTGAACTTTTCATTACATTATCCTGCATGGCCCCAAAAAAGGTGTTGTCTTTTGCTGTAGACCAGGGCTTCTCAAGCTTTCTTCAACCAGACATGACAAAACTAGCACATCTACCACTATTCTTATTTGTGCTGCAAAGCTTCTATCCAGCAACAGGCTATACTTGGATAACGCTTAATCAGTTCCAAGAGTTATTTGACAATAGGTTATTTGCTCACCTACAATCCCTTCCCCCGTTCACTCCCCTCCCAAATTCACAATGTCCAATAGGTGACGGTCTTGCCTCTTCAAATATCTCCACAGAATGTACAGGGTAGTCAAAGAACTGTGTCCTCCTCAGATGCATATTTTACAAAGTTATTTTTAATCACATACTTGCTGGAGGTGAAAGAACTCCCTGGCCAACAACCACAACTGAGCTCATAGGCACCCAACTTGACCCAAGGAGTTGCTGGAATGAGACAAGACAAGGCAGTCCTGTCTGGAATCCACCCACCCAACCCAGACAGTGCTGACCCAATTTGTGCCACCCTCTGCTGGACCCCAGGGTGCTGTCATTATGCAACGACCGGGATTCAAATACCTGGTCACTGTACTGCGAGGCACTGCATCACTCGGGGGCGCTTTCTCACCTCACTTCTGGATAAACAACTCATGGAATGTGTGGTTCATGAATGTGCTAGAATGGCTATTAATATTGCTTTAACTACAATAGCTCACACTTATAACATTGGAATTTGAAAGATGTCATGAAGAGACATGATGGCTGTGTGTTGGCCATTTTGCTGGACCACAGGCTGCGCAGATTTACTGGTAATTGATTACTCAACAGGAATGCTAGGGGGGAAAATATGTATTTTTATGGCAATGCCGGAAGCCCAGCAGAAAAATGTCTATGGCCTGGAACCAGTCCATGGCCGGATGGCTGGGAAACCCTGTGTTACAACCACCGCAAAGCAGATTTAGCGCTACCAAACTAAGACAACAGTATGTTTAAAAAGGACAAACCTTTTGTTAACAAAATTAACTTAGATATTTTTGAATGGGTCATCTAGGGGGGACTCTTACGTGTTTTTGTCATGTTAGAGATCTCGAGGTAAGTGACATTTGTTGAACACATAATTGGCCAGGAGGAGTTTGGAACTGAGGTTGGCTCGCTAAATGACAGACTCATTTAGCGAGTAAAAGGGGACCAATCTGTCACTGAGGTATCTCCCCTTCAATCCCATAATCTGACTATATAGTTGATTAAATGAGAAAAATAACAACTGTAAAAGGCCACAGAGGTGCAGCAGGTTTCACGTCTCTTAACCCCAGGCTTTTTCCATCTCTCCATCAGTCTTCCTACTATTCTACTCACAATCCCTCCTACCTATTTCACCTCCTCTTTGGGGACTGAAACCAGACTCTTGGCAGATCAGTCTGTGGGAAAGAGCTCTCTCCCCTCTCCGCCTCCTCTCTACGACTCCCGCCTCTTCCGACGCAGAAGGGAACTTTCAGGAGTATATGACAGCAGGAATTCATGCTTATTTGGTGCCCCATCCATAGACCATCTCTCTGTAACCACCACCATCCCCATGAAACCTCAGGAGGCCCCCTGCACTGTCATCCCTCCCTCTTTTCACCACTAACACCCATCTCTCAATCTAGCATCACCCCTGGGCCCATGCCAGGAAAAAAAGAGGGAATTAGGCGGAGAAAGAAAATGGGGAGAGGGCAAAAGAGCAAGTGAGACAGACCGGCAGGGAGAAGGGAGAGAGACTTGTTGCGATCCTTGAAGAGGAGAGAAAAAGCACAACGAGCAGGGGGGCAAGAGGGTGGAGAAAAGAATGGGTGTAACAGGAGAGATGGAGAAAGAAAGCAAGCAAGCAAGCAAGCAAGCAAGCAAGCAAGCTCCCCCCCCCAAATCTACTGAACAAGAAAATACTGTGCCTGGAAGTGAGTCATAAACAACGAGAAGATTTTGAACGTCATCTCTGTAGCAGCGAGGCAATACGGAGAGCAGCCAGTCATCTAAAAATGGAAAATGACTTCATTCCCAGTGATACACCACAGGGCAACCCCTCCCCAAACACACACACACACACACACACACACACACACACACACCCCTCCATCTCTCATCTTCTTCCACCACATTGAAAGATGAGTCTCAATTACATCATTCAGTCTGCGCCTAGACACAACGAAAGTAGTGTTCACTGATTGAAACTGATTTCCAATGGCTGAGTAAACCTGTACACTGACTATCAAAAACATTGTATTCAGAATTTATGGTGTGAGAATCTGTGTACGTGCATTCATATTCTTGTGAATACCACAAGTCACAAGTATATTAACCCATGATAAATCAGTGAGGGAATGTTAGGATGCACTTCCAAGTATAGTATGACAAACTTGTGCGTATGTTTGGCGTGTGTGTTGTGGATGGCAATGGTGTGTCTGTGTGCACAAATGTGTAAGGGCCCATATTTACAATAACCCGCACTGACAATCGCAGTCACTTTCCCGCCACACTGCGTGTCCTTCTGGACTGTCTGAGTTTGTGCCAAAATGCCCAGGAGCCTTCATCTCTGCTCAACACCCCCCAGCCTACCTCCCCCACCCCTTACACAACACAGGGGACAGGCCTGCTGGTCACACATGGTGTTCCCAAAACATCACAGAAGGGTCTCGGCACGGTGAGCATATTCTGAGGTGTACCCAAGCGGCGAAACAATAGCAGCACACAATTTAATTAACTTCAGTTGTACGGTCACAGTTTATATAACTTTAATATTATTTAATAGTAATAAAATACAAATGAAGTTTTTTAAATATGTAAAATGTGTAAATTACTTCAGGTATACAGCATTGAAATAAAATTAAAAAAACTAGCATCACTTGCCTTCGAGATACCCTTGCTTTCTTTGGTTCAGAAATAAGAACAACAGCCAGCAAGGATAGTATTGAGGTCATTCTTAAATATATATGTATTTAAATTAGGATTTTCTGAAGCAGCAGATGTTAGATAAGATCATCAGATCTTAATTAAAAAAGAAATCAGTTTGAAGAAGTTTTAGATCAATGGTGAGGACATCAATTCACCAAAGACAACATTTCATTTGAACACTGCACTGTTGATTTACTGCGCATTCCGAAGTATTTTCTGTACATTAAAAAGCTTATTTTGGTTCCTCTTGACACATGTCCGCTGATGCACATCCCATCAGGTGCTTATGATCGTTATTACACTGCTCGCACAACTGGGAACTTAAGTCGTAACCTACATTATAGTCAAATTTGTAATCTCTATAACTCCAAACTGCTTGAGTCCGGTTCCACTTCTTCTTTCTTCAGTGTAACCCTCTAGATCCAGGACAACAGGTGATGAGGACAGAAAACCACTAGGCTCCAGACATTTAAAGTATAAGTTGAATACCCCTGCTCGAGAGGAGTAAATGCTTGTTGTTTAATATAGACGTACTGCTTTCTTGTTAGAGTGGAAGTGTTTTAGCATAGGGTCATGGGAACCAGTGCCGGTGTCAGATGCTATCCCAGCATGCATTTGGAGCGGCATCAAGGTATTGGCGGCAAGACAGACTGGGTTTTTCATAGTACTGTATGACCTTTCAGCCTTATCACGGATGTAATGAACATGGCCATCTTGACTGGGTATTATGACTCGGCTTGAAAGGATAAGAATGAAATCTTCCATCCATGATTTTCAAGCGAATTATTAAATATATGTGCATGAAAAAAAAATCTGCTGAGGTTTCCACCAGGCTTGCTGGTTATAGATGGAAAAACCTGTTCATAATGACATAGTGCACCTGTAGTTTGCTGTAATTTTCCAGATGAAAAACAAATTCTGCGCCTCACATTGGCCACATCTTTCACCCAGGGTAGTGGGGAGGCATTGTCAGCAGCAATTTCCTGGTCCCAACCCGATCCATTGACACTTGTGCAGCCTGGGTGCCTCCAAAGCTAAAGGAGGTCATCCGATGTGAGTATAGCTTTAATGAGAATGCCTAGTATGAATTCCTGTGAGAAAAACTTTCCAAAATCTTCAGCTATCTTAATCTGTCAGGAGTTTTGAGACAGGGACAATGACACAGTTGGTTGGGGAAGGTGAAAAACAACAACACAAAAATCTATCACTGCCAATGCTATTGCAACAACAGAACACTTGCACAATCTGGTCTTAGCATGTGCACTCTGGCCAACGGCTCGCAGATATAGTGCAGTGGGCAAATGGTGGTATTACAGCAATACATGTACTTTCTATGATCTATTTCACAACAAAGAATTCTGGTATCTTACTGACTTTTATGCCGTTTCCATCAGACCTGTTGTTTTTTATGACATGGACATGGCTTGAGAGAGTTTTAGTGTGTATTTGGGCATATTGTTGTGTTATTGTGTACGATAAAATAAAAACTCACCCGTATCTTTATGGTCCTTGTTTTTCCACCACTATTCTTTTTCAAGAGCATTTTCTGAGGGAAGCAAAGGAGAAGGACTGATCAGCAAAAATACCTTTTTGGACCATCTGTATCCTTCAGCATCATTTCTATCTCAAAAACATGAATTAAAATGTACATCATAATACATATCACAAATGCAGCCTACCAGAAACCCCATCACTTAGAAGCAAGACCATTTCTAAACTGGCAGACAATGACCATAAGTAAATTCAAAATAGATGACATCACAGCAACTGACCATCATGAGTCAATTAGGAATTGTAATGAACAAAGTGACCAGAGTCCAGCTATTGCTGGGTCAAACAAGCATGAAAAATTAAGCTTATGTAATATCCTGTCAAATAATATTTTCCAGTCCACCCAGCAAAACTTCTCTGGTTGTTGACAGGGGTACTTAACAGTATTTTTTTATTCCTGTTGTGAAGGGAGTTGGTGTGGCCCTGACAACCACTGCCAAACTCTTTCACACAACAAACAAATAATGGCCACATTTTTATTTATTATTGTTTGACAAGCCCACCATTTCAAATGTCTTTAGCAAATAACAGGCAGTGCCACTTTCAGACATTCTGTCAATAGGTTCCACCATTGCCACGGCGCTAGAAAATAGCATAGGATATGAGTTCCTGTAAATAAAGTAGTTTCTTAACATTTGTGTTAGCCTTTTATTAGTCACTGGTATCAGAATGAGGTTTGTCATTCAATCAAATTGAAAACTGCATTGATTCAGAGTGTTTCGAACTATTACTAGTTAAATGCATCACAATGGTATAGGGAAGCTCATGTGATCATCCACCTGTAACGTAGCTGTTAGAAGGCAGGACACCAGCGCAGGTAGAACAGGGAGGGGACTTTAAATAAAACCAAAAAATAACTAAAACAGAAACTACACACAAAAATGGAAACAACGTTACATATGTACAAAAAACCAATAACGACTGACACAATGCACCTCAAATAGGGACAGTGATCAGGAACACAGGTGAGGGCAGTCACTACAAACAGGTGTCCGTGCTCCAAATGAGGGAGAGAGGACATTGGATCTCACTGGCGTGGGCGTGCCAGGACGTGAGACCACCAATAATGTTGTATGATTTTAAAATGTGGATTTATTTTTTATTTTGCTTAAATTGTTCAAAAGGTAGTTCTTTCACATCCGTAGAAAGAAATTAGAAAACACTCTGACCCTAGTTCTATTAACCAAGAACAATTATCAATGCTTTTGTTATAGTTGCTCCTGCTACCCCATTTTAAAGTCCACTTGGGAAAATTTAAACTACTAGTAGTAGTATGATTTGGTGAATAACAATAAAAAAGATATCATTCTTAATACTGTATAGGCATTTCTTTCATTTCCAGGATGGTCACCAAAGGATGTTAAAAAAAGATTAGTGTTTTACTCAATGCATATCTGACAGACTAATCATTTTTGGCTATCCAGGCAAAAAAGACATCTGCCACACATACAATTGTTTTCTACTGACAATGGGCCATGCCACATCAGAGCAATTGGGATCGGATTAGCGTGAGTGTGTTGGATTACTTGTAGTGACAACAACAAAACAACAGCTGTGTGAGAATATTACAATGTAAATTATGTTCCACCATTATGTGCAATGCTGATTTTAGAACGTATCACGTCTCTAAACTGCTTGAGCTACAGTACCGGCCTGGTACTGTATATCCATCAAACTGACCACTTTTTCAACCTGTGTTCCTTCCGTTTAAGCAGCCCATTGCACAGTATCTAATGTAAGTGTTGCTACCATTACTTTCTAAAGAGTTTTGCCATCTGCCAGATTGCAGTATAGACTGACTTAGCACAAAATGAAGTGTTGGCTCTTGTGACAAATATAGGGTACATCTGTTCAAGGGAGAAACTAAGTGTGGTCCACTGTAAATACATTTGTTTGTGTTAATGAAAACAAGAGAGAATGGCTGATTCAGAAAATGGGTTCTCAGACATTTGAGGCATGAAAGACGAAACAGACGTTGGGGGGGGGGGGGGGGGGGGGGGTTTAGAAGGTAGGAGGGGGCCCTCTAGAAATGAGTTTAAACTGGGAATTTGTCCGCATCCCAAACTGCACCCAGGCCCCTTGGGATGTGGACTTGAAGTTGCCTAGCTAAAGGGTTAATGGTAAAGTATTGTCTGGCAGCTACCTCTGAAGGCCCCCCATATTGTATTCCCTCCAGAATCTCCCATTCCACTTGACCAAGCTCTCCCTAACACACACAGACACCTATGCACACAGCAATACACTGACACACACATAGATGCAGATTAGACAGAAACACACAACCTCCCCCCCACACACAACCACCCACCCGCCAGACATTCTCGCTATTGCCCGCTGTCTCACTTCTGTTCCCTTTCTCCCTAAACACCCATGGACATATGGACCCCTCAAACCTTCCTGCATGCACAGGCCAACAGACGCTCTCCCAACCTTCTCGTACGGCCCAGTTTGGCTACTAGATTTCAACAAACACCAGTCCAGCTTCTTTGTGACTCATCGTTATTGTCACTGTTTTCTGCTGTTTACTTAATCCTCTCCTTCTGCCTCAACCCCTCCGTCTTTCCACAGCTCACTGGCTATTGTGAGAAATGGGGGCAGACATCTGCTGTCCGTGCCTCCCTCTCCTTCAATCCTCCGGACCACCGAGGTAGCGAGCACGAAGGCAGTGCTATTGTGCCCTGTTTTACCTAATCTCCAGCTCAATGTATTAAAACAGTCGACATTCTGGCTGGTGGCACAAGGCTACACTACAGATTTCCATTGTACAGTATGAGTGATATAGCATATTTCTTGGTCAGTTGTGATAAAAACTACTTCACTGGTCAATTGTCCATTTTGAAAACATTCACGTAGCTCACTTGAATCCATACCACATGGCATTATATACTGGGGGCAGGTTTCGAAGACACCGTTAAGCTTGACTTTCTAGGCCTAGGCCAGGCTTCATAGGTGTTTGCTAAATCGGACCATAATGTTATAAATATTCCAAGGTGAAAAAAGGATGAAATACGCTGTTGAAGTGTGGTGAGTCATCTAAGAAGATCTGAGGCGTGGTCCACAGACTCCTTGCCCAAACAAAAGTTGGATTATTGCATTGACTGCCAAGAGCAAAAGAATGCCCCGTAACTATTCAAAAAGTTTTAGTCCATGCAGAGATCCACTTCTGTCTGCCTAATAAGATTGCATGTATAGCAGATTACAGGAAACAGACAGCAATATACACTGATCAGCCATAACATTATGACCAATGACTGGTGAAATGAATAACACTGAATCTCATTATCATGGCACCGGTCAGTGGGTGGGATATATTAGGCAGCAAGTGAACATTCTGTCCTCAAAGTTGATGTGTTAGAAGCAGGAAAAATGAGCAAACGGATCTGTGTGACTTTGACAAGGGCCAAATTGTGATGGCTAGACGACTGGGTCAGAGCATCTCCAAAACTGCAGGCCTTGTGGGGTGTTCCCGGTCTGCAGTGGTCAGCACCAATCAAAAGTGGTCCAAGGAAAGAAAAGTGGTGAACCCACGACAGGGTCATGGCCGGCCAAGGCTCACTGATGCACGTGTGGTCCGATCCAACAGAAGAGCTACTGTAGCTCAAACTGCAGAAAAAGTTAATGCTGGTACTGATAGAAAGGAACACAGTGTCAGAACACACAGTGCATTGCAGTTTGTTGCCGCAGACCGGTCAGGATGCCCATGCTGACCCCTGGAGCAATGGAAGAAGGTTGCCAGGTCTGACGAATCACGTTTCCCTTCACATGACGTGGTTGGCCGGGTGCGTGTCCATAACTTACCTGGAGAACACATGGCACTAGGATGCACTTTGGGAAGGAGGTAAGCCGGCAGAGGCAGTGTGATGCTTTGGGCAATGTTCTGCTGGGAAACCTTGAGTCCTGCCATTCATGTGGATGTGACTTTGAATTGTTCCACATACCTGAGCATTGCTGCAGACCATGTGCACCTTTTCATGGCAACGGTATTCCCTGATGGCATTGGCCTCTTTCAGCAGGATAATTCACCCTGCCACAAAGCAAAAATGGTTCAGAAATGGTTTGAGGAACACAACAACAAGTTCAAGGTGTTGACTTGGCCTCCAAATTCCCCAGATCTCAATCCAATCGAGCATTTGTGTGATGTGTTGGACAAACAAGTCCAATCCATGGAGGCCCCACCTCGCAACTTACAGGACTTGATCTGCTGCTAACATCTTGGTGCCAGATACCACAGCACACCTTCAGAGGTCTTGTGGAGTCCATGCCTCGACGGGTCAGGGCCGTCGGGTCATAATGTTATGGCTGATCAGTGTATATTTACTTTTTGGTAGTCGAAAAGGAGCATTAGCTAGCATTGCTAATTCCAAGAAACTTGGGGGCAATTCGTACTGAAAATAAGCACATCCAAACAACCAAACAGCATAAACCCAAGGGAACTGGGTCATTCCTAAACTGCCTTTTAGTCCCTGACACATTACATGTGCATACCTTCATTACACACTTCGGTTCATAGACATCTACACAAAAGTATGTGCAATGTTTCAAATAACAGTGGATTAACATAAACATGTAATCTTTGTTTTATCCTGAGAATGCCCATTTTGGAATGCTGCATGTGATGTTTGCCAAACATCTGTGAAGATTTTAACCCCAAGTGTTTTCCAAATACCAGTTATTGTAAACCCCTACCTCTTTTTTTTTGTAGCAGTTTCAGTGTTTTCTGATGGAGATTTGAGCATGTCAAGCATAACAATTTAAGTTAGTTAACCATAGCTATAAATGATAGAGACGAAAACGCACTGTCCATTGAAGCAGTCCAATCAAGACTGTGACACACCCTGAGATTGAGACTAAACTTTTTAAAACTTCGGGTATTCTAGTAAATATAATGGTTATTTTCCTGAGATGGGAATTATTTTTATTTTTTTTTACAGTTGCCGTTTATGACAACTCATCATCATAGAATGTCAAAATTAGGAAGAATAAATTGTTCATTTTGACCAAACTTTGAGTAGCGTAAGATACAGAGCTATACAAATGACAGAATGCTAAGCTGATTGCAGGATAAACAACTAACACTGATTATGCTAAGCATAGCTATTTTAGAATACTAGACGCTACGTAGTGACGCTAACCTGTTGCATTTTCTCCAGGTCCAGACTCGGCCTACCCAACTCCCCACTGTAGCTGTGCCTGTTTCTCCTATAGGGGGCCGCTGACTGGTCAAAGTGGGTCAAGATTATGGGCCTGGCAGCGGGCGGCACCACCTGGAACTGAAGCCGTATGGGGGGTGGGGGCTTGAGGCTGCGAGGTGGACTGGAGCTAAAGAGCACTGGGCTGGGGGAGGCCGCCAGGCAAGTCCCTGGCTCCAAGGCTGTTGCAACTGGGCCACAGCCGCACAATTCCCGCACTTCCTCATCGCTGGAGGCACTGCTGTGGTAGTCGCCATGGCACAGCGTCCACTTCCTGCCATCTCCAACGCCACGGCTGATTCGCTCCAGCTCTTCTTCAGATGAGTGACGGTCGAGATTGGGATCTAGAAGGAGGCGTAGGCGACGGACGCGTGCCGGTGAGGGAGGCCCCTGGTTGTGTTGCTGGCTGGTGGCCAGAGGTGTCAAGCCGCAGTTCCGCCGCCTCTCTGACAGGGGATGTCAAGAGCATAGGTCAAAGTCGAAGAAGAGATGGTGACAAGCTTACTGGTGGTGACCAGTGTGTTAAGTGAGCATATTTGTTAAACGAGCATCTTGTACACATCCATTTAGCAACACAGAGCACTGGAAACTTGGTTTAGGTTAGTGGGGGCTGTACCTCGGTCAATCTGTGCAAGCTCCTGGTTCTCCCCCTCAGAATCGTCACTCTCTGCTCCCTCCCCACTGCCATGGTAAGAAATCTAGAAGAAATCGAGTTTAAAGTTAACATTGACAATGGTAAAAATATAGCTTGTCCCCCAACCTCTCATGACAAGAGTTGGAATAAATTTAGCATTAGTATAATCCACACTTTTGGGCATTACTCTGCTTTCATATTTCATCTATAAATCTACTAGAAAGCATTTATCAAATCTACACCATTATTTTACTGAACACACCTCATATCTGTACAGCTAGTACATCAGCATTAACAAGCACTGACCCAACTCAAAACTAAAATAATTGCATCTAAAGACCGAAAGACACATTTTGAAATATTGTGCAATGCAAAAAGGGTCAAGATTAGCCCAACTACGTTTTGGATGCAGTGTGCCAACATCTCAACTCTGCCAAATCTCCAAGACGAAGTAGGTTACAGAAAGTTTTAATCAAGGTTTGGTATGCTCTTACTAGACAGCCTCTTCAGTGAAATGTAAAGTCTTGGCACCGCCAGTGTGGCCACAATGAAACAGAATCATTAGATCATCTTTTCTGGTATTGTCCACTGGTGGCGTATTCGAGTCCAGAAATAGTTGTTATGTCATAATAACAAGGTGCGGTTAGACCTGCAGTCTGTACGGTTGGGGATTTCAGGGACCACATTCTGTCAATAGGAAATATCATTGTGCTCTTGGGTAAGGTGATTATTTTTGTAGCAATTATGGCAGAAGCGTTGCAGATGGGAAGGTTTCAGTCCCTTGTGAGACACCGTGGTAAAATGGTGAGATGTCAGAAAGGTGGTTTTCTAGGAAAGGTTGATTGATCTGTGGACATTGTAATTGATACCAGGATAATGTTTTGCCCCATTTGTAGGACTCAGCACTTGTGTGAAGAAGGACATTTACAAGCACTGTTAAAGAATGGGCTGTAAGATGCAGTATAAGTTGCATGACCTTTGGTCTGCCAGTCAGGGGAGGGGAGGGATGAGTAAAATGTGGTAGAAAATATGCAAAAAAAGTATCTGTAATATTAAAGCTGACCTAGCCCCTAAAAGAAAGAAAACAAAATATTGTTGCTACCATTACTAAGTCCCAGAGTGCCCCTTTAAGAGCAGTCTTCGTCTGAGACATCTACAAAAACAGGAAAGAAACCTAGCAGACTGCAGCGCTAAGAGTTAAGTAACGCGCCACACACGGTAATTACCAAACTGGGGCCAGGCCGAGCAGCTGCCATCTGTGCTCGCACAAGCACGAACACACAACACCTCCCCTTCGTACTAAAGCTTCAAACAGTGAGAAGGAGAAAAAGAGAAACAAAAAGGAACCAGGGCCTCAAGTCTTACTCAAGAAAGCATGGTACACTTCTATAAATCCACTGATTCACTCCTAGAACATCTTCTGAATACAACAGGGGTGCATTCAGAGTTCACTGACATTGTTGGACATTTGTGACACTTGGATCACTGCATGGTATTCTCACATCCCAACCAATGTCAGTATGTATACTAACATCTAGCTAATAATGTTAAAAATATTCCTGCTACAAGCTTAGATAGGAAATCAAATTACAATATGGCTATAATTGGTATATTTTGTTACAATTTTAAGCAGTGAACGCCTCAGCCACAGTGAACACAGCATACTAATTTCACTACCATCGCACCTGCCATCTCCATGACATCACCCAACAGCACCACATGAGCTTTTGTGGGAGGCAGATAATATCTTCACCTGGGACTGTTTGTGTTTGTGCGCGTGCGTGCGTAAGTTGTGTATTGCTGTAGGGTCCAATCTCATATTCAAAATACCCAAAGCACCAAAAGAGATGGGATCAAGTTAGATTGAATTCCATTCAGGGATGCTTGGCATTGCTCTCCCCTTGCCCTTGTCTTAATGTACCTCTTAGATGTAAGATACTGGTCTGAGCTAAAACATGAGGAAGCTGGCATTTTCTTACAGTCATATGAAACGTTCAAGGCATTAAGACAATCTATCCCAAACCACCCCAATGACTAATACAGAGTCAGGACCTCACCCTTCAGGACTGGTTGTATGGGATAATCAACTTCTACAATCAAGGTGTTAAGGGCTACATTCAGGTTAAAGGTCAAGGGTGTGTCAATCTCAGACAACTGTTTGCAGCAACAAGATGAGCCAACCTAACAGTGACATTGCATGTTGATCTATATTTCATAAGGGTAGTTTGGGATGCTGATGTTTACAGTTCAGGAGGTCAGGTGAAAGAAAGGGCAAACAACACACAATAGCAAAATAAAAAAACTCATGCAGGCCTTTTTGTTGCACTTAAAGGGCATACATGCAAGCAACCATGTGTGAGTGTATGATTTGGGAACTGGAGCAAGGCTACTTATCACACCTAGCATCCTTTAATGTTCTGCTACTTTGTCTTCGCAGTCCCAATGACTAATAAGTGGGTGTATGGATTTAAATGAATGTTTGTTCTCTCAGACCATGAGACATGATCTCTGTGTTAAGCATGGAGCAGTTGAGGTAGTGTGTGTGTGTGTGTGTGTGTGTGTGTGAGTGAGTGTGAGAGAGAGAGAGAGAGATTCTGCTCAAGAAAGCAACTCACTCGCAAGATTTGCATGCGCTGTGCAGAGGAGCAGAGCTGATTTGCTTACAATCTTACCAGGGCACCATTAGGCACGATAAAGCTCTTACATCAATGCCTATATACTAGTGTTGCTATACAAATGGCTCCTGATTGCTTGTTGAGCATATTGCTTACTGAGCATAAGAAATGCACCAGCAATCTGGATTCCTGAGGACCACCCTTACCCTTGAGGTTACTGTTAACATTTAGCAATCACATCATTATGTGTGTAAACACAAACGCCCAATCCCAAAGTAAGCATGAACAACACCCTGTGCCTTATGCAGTTAATGGAAATCGGATAGGTGCAGGTGATATTGTAAAACAATGGTATCCAGCCCATTATTGGATATGAAGGCTATGAATCTAAATCAAAAGTCGAAAGGAAAATGACCTCATCCTTTCCTCATCCATCATTGTTAAAACAGACAAATGAGTCAAAAGGTGGTGTTGTTCGGTTGCAATGCCAGAAACCATGTTTGGCGAAAGTGAAACACCGCATTTGAACAGAACTCTTACCAACTCTAAAGCAGAGGTGTTGGCATTATAGTTTGGGGCTGCTTTGCTGCCTCAGGTCCTGGCCATGGATTCCCTTATTGCACCAGAGATTTTTTGGGGAGAATGTCAAAAAGCTGAACCTTAACAGAACAATGATCTAAAACACACAAGCAAAGCTACAACAGAATAGTTCCAAAAGAAATGGAGATAATGGAGTCAGGCCAGATCTCAATCCTATCAAAATGCTATGGTCATTTGGCAACATTTCCTCCCAGTTGATGTAAGAGATTGATAGACAAGTACAAGAAACCATGTATTATTTTGCACTATGAATTGATTTGAATGATTTTTGATAAACAAATCATTGCAAAGTATAATCTTTCAGTGTCATTGTTAAATTAGGTTACATTCATCTGTCAATAGTGTTGAAGTGAAGATGACATATCCATATGCCCAAATATGTAAAAAAATAAATAAAGAAGAAAATAAAGAGAATACTTTCCAGACTGAGTACTTGCTTTTTCACAAGATTATATACACATTAATGTTACTGACAATCATTTGATTCACTCTGTCAATCTTTTGCCATTGCATAGGAATGTACTGTATATTGAGCAGTGGTCAAGTCAAGTGAGAGTTGGTGTGTGAGGGTGCGTGTTCCTGTCCAAAGACATACCTGGTGTATAAATTAGCAAGGTCTTAAAATAGGTGGAATTATGTAGAGAGCCTTCATAGCCTTCAGTTCTCCAATAGTTCAATACTATCTGATCAACATTATGTACAACAGCAAATAGCCTATATAAATCTCTAAGACGGCATGGCGGTGCCATCTGTCACCAGCTTGGCATGGAGGCTGCCCACCTGGCTGTGTCATCGTTGATATGTCCTGTGTTCATGTTCTGCACGGGACCACGTGTGAGGTGGGGGTTAGTGGCAGTGCAATACGTGTGAAGACTGCTTGTGACCTCAGGATAATTGCAAAGAGGGATGGTATAACACTTAAAGCACTTAAACACAAAGGGACAACATGTAACCAACTGAAGCGAATGCCAAATGTAAACAACGACATGTTAAATCACCAAACACCCTGCGCGCGCGCACACACACGCGCGCACACACGCGCGCACACGCGCGCGCACGCGCACACACACGCGCACGCGCACACACACGCGCACGCGCACACGCACGCGCACCATACGATAGGCCTTAATATCACATACCAACCATCTGTTAGTCACAGAAAAAAAACATCATCATAACCATGTTCATTCATTAAGGACATTACAATGCTGTTACAGCCACACTAAATAAGTAGACAATCCAACACAAAGACATTATCATAATTGAAACTTCATTACAAAAAAAAACGCCCAACTTATAACTTCCCCTCTGCTGCTTGCAATGCACAATTCTTTATGGAAGGTTCCCATTTTGTTAAAAACTTGGCTACTTTTTATAATCTGTTAGCCGACAGCGTTTAAAGAACAAAATAAAGTGTTACAAGCAGATACAGCAGTGACATGACCAATGAGGTAGCTTCAACTTCCAACACACCCAGTCTGTCCCAACAGACGCCTGAACGTCCATGAAGTGTGCCAAAACAGTGAAACGTTCAGGAAATTAAATGTCACTCTTGCAACACAGTTCACCTAATCGAAATTAAAATGGCCACCTACCCTAGAGTTTGTTTTGTGTGAAGACATTTAGGCTAAATCAATAATATACACATCTAGCTACAGCAGTCAAGCCTTGACATTGTCTGTGACCTTATAAAATATTGAATCTTCTATTAGCCATTAAACCCTTATTTTAATTACAGTGAAATACCTAGTGTAACAATTTAGAATGTACGGTAAAACTCACTCCACGGTCCAAAATGCTGCAGATGGAGCCAAACAAGAGGTAGCTTTTGAAAGGCTCAAACTGTTGTAATGTTGTCAAGGTGGGACATAATAGAAGCAGAGCCTCAGGTTTGAGCCATGTAAGCCAGACGAGGGGAAGGTGGTGGTACTTGCTAAGCAGTAGAGCAACATCCGTAAGTGGTGCAAAGTGTTGGGATACACATTTGGGCTCAGCTCGGCAGCTCGGGCCAGTGTTTTTGGTGATTTTAAAAAGGGGAAGGATAGCCTTTCTGCAATAGCCTAAACAATGTAAGTGTTATGGAGGCTTATGTACTGTCTCCACACAGAAATGTACAGTATTTGGTTGGTTCATGCCAATGACAAGGTTTCTAGAGTACCGTGAAGTTAGGAATAACAGCGTAGCTGGAACTACATCCAGTTGCTTGTTCGGTTGGGGCATGAATTTACAACAAACTGATTAATCCAGAGAAGCATCTGTGCTGGTGAGAACAGCGATTTGACTGATCTTAATCTGGAGTCAATGAAAGGGCAAAAACACACACGTTTGTATGACCATACCTGAGAGGACAAAATGTATTCCTATTCAAAATCCTTTTCCTAACCCCTAACTCTAATCCTCGCCCTTACCCTAACCTTAACCCCAAATCATAATCCTAACCTCAACTACACTAGTAATAACACGCACCTGTGTGCATCTAGGAGGTGCCCCTGAGCATTCCTAACCTATCCAGGCGTGAGTATCCCAAGCGTGGCTGAGGGAAATCCCTGCCACTCACTCAGTGTCACCAAGCAGCTTTCTAAGCTGGATCAATTGTTATCTTCGAACGCACCAAGTCACACACGCTGGGTGGTTCACATGCGTTGGCTTTATATAGGTACAAACTAACCCTCAGTGCACAAACACTCTGTCGACCTGAGCTCAAGGTGCCAGCTCCTTTCTGATACAGAGTACGACCCACACAGTTCCCTGGCAAACCACATGTCCGCAAGCATCTTGCAATACTGAAGTGAGGTAGGTGCACACAGACATACTTGCGAGTTCAAAAAGATTGTGGCTTAGACAGACCGACACAAACGCTCCAAACGAATGCATAGTCCAGTTGCTTCTCACAAACATATGGCTGACAATACCACACGCAGAAACACACACACACACACACACACACACACACACACACACACACACACACACACACACACTTGCTCACTCTCATTGCTTTCTTGTCATGCTCACATGAGATGATGGCCATTTAACTGGCCCTGTAATTGTCTTCATTAGGCTAAGGTCATAAGGTCGGGAGTGGAACAGGGCCTATCCACCTCAACGACTACTATCTTTGGGTATCCTAAGCTACCGACCTGAAAAAACATCCCTTTCAAAGCCTCCAATGTAGTCATTTCCTTACATAGTATTAAGGCAGTGGCATGGAGAGACATTTCCATTTTTATTGGTGTTATCTGCTAAATAAAATATTTTGAAATCCACAGCTAAAAGCTATTACTTTTTTTGAGATAAAAAGTTAGTAATCTGAAAACTATTTTAAACCACTTTTAAATATATTTTCACCAAGTATTACAATGAAATTCACTGCTCTCAGAGTTAAGTAAAAGGCACACGTTTCTATGAAATTACATGAATGCATGTTATTACTAAATATGTATGCAGGACACTGAAGTGACATGGAGAAGAAGCCAATTCTGAATACTGAGAGGCACCCCAGGAGTACCCAGTCAGTGACTTCTGTTGATTAGCAACTACTTGCTAAGGTTAGAGTTAGGTTTAGAATAAGGTTTTGGGTAAGGGTTAAGGTCAGGTTCATGATTTAGGTTAAGGTTAGTGTAAGGGTTAGTTGATATTTAGTTAAAATGTTAGGCCTACTGACTGTCATTAGAGCATCTACAGAAATACTTTTGTTACTTTCAAAATAAAGTGTAACCCATATTTCTAATATTATATGTAGGGCAGCATTTGTTTTTGGATGCAGCTGTAAAGTGATCCTAACTACTCTTTGAAAAGGTCGTTTCCGAAGTTCAACGAATTAGCAGGGTCTCTGATTTTCTAGCTTCAAGGGGAAGCTGGTCCCACCACTGGGGTGCAGAGAAAAGCTTTGACTGGACTGAGTGGGAGCTGTCCTCCGATAGGAATAGGACGGTTTAGAGACAAAAGGCAGAGTTTGAAGTTAGGGATGGGTAGTATCTCTTGTAACTCTTTAGGCCAGCGTTTCTTAATCCTGGTCCTCCGAACCCAAAAGGGTGCACGTTTTTGTTTTTGCCCAAGCACTTGATTCAAACTAAAGACTTGATGATAGGTTGATTATGTCAATCAGGTGTGTGAGTGGTAGTGTAACATATGAGTCAGGTGTGTGAGTGGTAGTGTAACATATGAGTCAGGTGTGTGAGTGGTAGTGTAACATATGAGTCAGGTGTGTGAGTGGTAGTGTAACATATGAGTCAGGTGTGTGAGTGGTAGTGTAACATATGAGTCAGGTGTGTGAGTGGTAGGGTAACATATGAGTCAGGTGTGTGAGTGGTAGGGTAACATATGAGTCAGGTGTGTGAGTGGTAGGGTAACATATGAGTCAGGTGTGTGAGTGGTAGGGTAACATATGAGTCAGGTGTGTGAGTGGTAGGGTAACATATGAGTCAGGTGTGTGAGTGGTAGGGTAACATATGAGTCAGGTGTGTGAGTGGTAGGGTAACATATGAGTCAGGTGTGTGAGTGGTAGGGCCAAAACAAAAACGTACACCCCTTAGGACCAGGATTAAGAAACACTGCTTAAGGGAATTATCATGGTGTTGTGGATGCAAGTGTAGCTTCAACTGAAAGTGTGTGATGGAACGGGGTGACATGGGGAGAACTTGGGAAGGTTGAATCCCATGCGGGTTGCAGTGTTTTGGATTAGATGCAGGGGTTTGATGGCATAAGCAGGGAGCCCTACTAACACACAACAGTTGCAACAGACGCCATTTGTCTGATTAGTACCTGCACTGTGGGAAGCAGCGCAATGTACTAATGGTCATACTCAAATGGTCACACTAAAAGCGTGTTTTTCTTAACCCAGGTCTTGCATTAGTCACATCTGAAGATTTCAATTTAAAATGTGTAATAGTTGCAGAAAATGGCTGCCATGCAACCATGAAGTTTGAATTGTTTGCTAAATAATAATGGTGGTTGAGGTGAGCTACATTAAAATGTAGCATTGTGGCACAAAATGGCTGCCGTGTAACATTATAGTGGGTGCAACTGTCATTCAACTTCATCATATGGAATGCATTAAAGCACAATAAATGGTCAGTGTTTTTAGCAAACTGCGGTTATGGAAGCCCAATGAATTGCTGTGCTGTGCCTAAGAAAACCCTCTAGAGCTCTCTGGACTCTGAGACCGCGTAGCTGAACAGCTGTTGGATGGGGACATTGTGAGTGTGGTTTTAGCAGGCCAGGGGTTTTGAGTGTGTATGTGTGTTTTTCAAAGAATTCTGGGCAATTTAGGGTGGAAACACTGCTGAAATAGGCATCCACATACACACACACATAACTAAAAGCCAGATTCCCCTTTTCAGAGGAGAACCAGACGTGTAATAAATTAAAGCAGGGTTATTGTGTGTATGCGCACATAAGAGTAATAAAGTAAAATGTAATTTGTTTAATACTAATGTTACCAAGAAATTATCCGAAAAAGTGTGTTAAGTTATTTTGCGGGCAACAGTTATCAATTACTGTGTAGCTGTCACTTTCACCAGATGAGTTTGTTTTCATAGTTTGGTATTATAAATGCACACCTCTCGAAAGTTTAAATGCTTGGTTAGTATTAGGAGTGAAAAGTATACAGCCCACATGCTGATCTTTGAGATATTATGTTGTGTGTGTGTGTGTGTGTGTGTGTGTTTGTGTGTGCACATAAGTTTATTTCAAAGTAGCCAGGTCATTCACCTAAAACCACATGCCCAAGCAAAAACATTCAGCAAAAAGAATTAACACAGAACGATATACGGGTTAATAACCAACCCAAATCAAAACGTTCCTGCATGACTTAACTGGTTGATGCATTCTTAATTTAGTAAAACATGACACAGTCAAATAACTGTTGCAATGTATCTTGATGACATACTGTGACGATTGTGGGACGGTTAAATTCGATAATTAACAACTTCGCTTACCTTGAATTGAAAGGGATGTATCTCGTTAAGTGAATGTCTTCTTAGCTTCTTGGTCAAAGTCTTCAACATCCTGAACTTTGACAAATATGGCTGAACTATCTTCACCAATTTCTGTTACAGAATTTCCGCTGGTTTGAAGCCATGCGACAACTACAGTGCATTCATTGAAATATACAGCGATTTGTACATTAAAAGGCACTTAACTTTCTAAAGAAAACAGTCACACAGATTCACACACTCGCACGCGCGCGCGCACACGCACAGATGACACAGTAAACTTCTTTTGAAGACGAAAATCAGCCCTCAGCATCCGACTGAAGACTAACTCTGTCCAGGTCAATGTCTTGACATGATAGCGACCAAAATCCGTTATTTGTGACAGGCTGGATTTTAAATAAAACAGAGTATGTTATTGTGCGTTCATCTTGTTAGCGACGTAGCCGGTCCTGGTAGCTCGTATCCCAGGTCACAAATTAATAAATCATAATAGTTTCGAGTTTTTCCTCCTTAGCTTAAGAACAATTGTAGAAAAAGCACGAGATCTACAGCCAGGCTGTTTACTCAACTTGTTCACATTCAGACACGCACACAGCACTCACTCTCACATTCACATTCACATTCTCACACACATACACAAACACATACACACAGGCGAATACATGCTCGCTTTCAAGAACACACGCACTACGTTTCTTGCTTATGGATCCGGCTTTGTCATTGGCTTTTCCACCAAGTGATGTCATTTTTTTCTCAAGAGGAAAGGGGTGGCTGTCTGTTTCTTAAAGCCGTATTGTTAACTTTGAACGACATTCATATTTGCTAAATCTCTTGAAGAACGGTTGTTTTTATTTTGAACTGTAAAGAACTTCGTTGTACTTGACTGCAAATAAAATAATACATTACATTATACAAGAAAATATTTAAAGTAGAACAGATTAAAACAACAATAAAATGGCCTACAATAGAATAGAGAACTTCATTAAAGACTTTTCCGTTGCATTGGTGATTAACGCCAACTCTGCTTATGACGTCAACTTCTAAAGTCTGCTAAAAGGGCCTGTTATCTGCAGTTAGTGCTCATTTTTTACTTATATAGTGCATTGATTATATTTATGCATTGATTTTTGTAGACCATAAGTTCTGAATGGCTGATGCATTTTTACTGTTGGACCACATCAGAACCTAAAATGCAAGCTTGTTTTGGATTTCTCGAGCCCCATCTCAAAACTTTACAGAAATGGGGAGGTAAGAGATTCTGTGTTATTGTTTTAGCTACTGATTGAATATAAAGAATGGATAAGGGGGATTACCAAAATTGTCCTCTTTTATGTACAAATTTGCCTTAAAACCTTATATGTTGTGTTAACAGCCCGTGAAGCACACGCTAGTTCCTTCAGGAATCACTTTGTATATCATGATTTGAAATACCCATTGAACAGCAGTAAATCATTCAGTGTGCCTTTGCTGTAAGAGAGTGAGTGCATTAAGAAGGGGGGTGTGCGTGCATGTGTCATATATAACTGTCTATATATTGTCATTAATGTTCTTACTGCAACTTGGGGATGTTTCTGGTTATGTATTAGCTTGGGCTGTAATGGATTTGTTTCTTGTCATACCAAATCGCCAATAAAGACAACTGAACTGAAACTGGAGAAACGGTGAGTGAGATGTGGGTAAGAAAGACAGAGAGGGGTGAAAGAGCGTAGGATGGAGCGAGAATCAGGTATAATTGGCGAGAGTGGAGTGATCCGATTACAATGACGTCATCTGTCTAGCATATGAAAGTGTGTGTGTGTGTGTTTTGATATGTTTGTGTTGCTGCGCTGGATTGGCCTCAGGCTTCTTGGGAAACTTGCTGCTGTGGACTATGCTGAACACTGTCTCCTATTCCACCTATCAGAGTATTGCATATTGACAAGGATATTTTTATATTTACCATTAAGGCAAAGTTACAGGTTATACTGACATGAGCTAATGTACTGTATAAGCTAGTGTGGTACCTTTCAAACCATAATCTGTTCTGTAATCAGACATATTGATAAGTGATGCACATGTGTTAGTCGTCAATCACTTAAAGCCCCAGCCATGACCGCATTGATGACCTGGTAGCTACAGTACTGAGGTTATTCAGAGAAACCTGGGTGGACAACTGTGATAATGTGTTATAGCATTCCTAATGAGCCAGGGTCAGGCCCAAGGGAGGTGCTAATGTTGAAAGTAGGCTACTCACAATTCTTACATGGAGCATGCATTTCCAGTCACAGATAGCAAATGTTGATAGCCTTGAAGTTAGGTGCAAGCCAGCAGTGCTGAAGATGTACAATACCTGACACCATCTAGCATGGTCCTGTTACTCTTTTTGAGACAGATGGCCAGTTCCTGGGGGCCATAGTTTGGGGAATGAACCTGTTTAGGAGACTGACCTGTACTACCTGCCTGTCCTAAGACTGCATACTTATCAGAAGGGTGGGTGGTCAGTGTTGAAGATGTCAACAGTGATTGTACCTGATTGTTCCTTGCCCTGAAGTCAAGAGGTACCTTGACTGATGGAAGGTGGCAGCCGATGCCCCTTTCTATGAACCATTAAATGTGTTGCGATTTACCACTGGCTTAAGTGATCACCTGGTCATTTGTGCTTTGTTTCACTGGAGTTAAACTGACCTGTTGTTGGCTGTCTCCGTTCTGCCTGCGCCTACTTCCTACCCCTGCACATTTACATTAGATAAACCAAGCTTCTTTATCATGTATTGCACAGTTTGTGAACTCTACAAACAAGGTTTCCATTACAGAATTAGAGTAGGAATGTTGATCATATACTAAATATATGTTTAATTAAACACATTAGAGATCCCCATGTAACCAAGCGATTAACTTTATTGCGTGTATTAATGGAAGCCTAAAATCACTGATGAATGTATATTTCACTTTGGGTTAAACTAAACATTGGGTCATGAAAACATCCCAATTATTGCTGACAGATAGACAGGGATAAGACCAAGTTTATAGAGGTCATAATGCTTTTTTTTGTCAGTGAGATGGCAAGTCTTGTTCTGTCCTGCTCTTTCGGGGTAAGGGCAAGGTCTCTGTGTTTCAAACCCCATGATATGACATGCAACTTTATAACACTAAATTTGCAGATGCTACCTTTTCAATGCCAGACTGGACTTCTTGGGGATACTGTGATGCTGTTGGGGTGGTGGGGAATGCATGCTACCCTTGAAATGTTAAATCCTGTTTATTTCATTACCTGGTTTTATGCAGAATACCTGCAAGAAGAGAGGAGGATGTGGCATGCATCTTTTTTCTGGGTCATGACAGGTTTGAATGAAGCGTTAATTGTCCTTTGATATAATATTCATAAAAGTAACCCATCTAAAGTCCCACATTATGTTACACTGTAGGTAGGAGGCAGGACACAGGGGCAGGGAGAAGAGTAGATTTTAAATAAAGAACCTAGAAGTAACAAAAACAGAAACTACAACATGAAAACAGAAAAAACGTTACATGGGTATGAAAAACAAATGATTACTGACAAGATGCAACAGGAAATACTTTAAGGCTCTGATTCTTAGACTAATCTGGTCGTAAGAGGGGATTCCAATTGCATGCTGGATCAGAACTTAGATAGACTTTCACCCCGCTGTTCTCCTAACACTAGCAAGTTGTTTTCTGTTGAAAGTTAAGATGAAACTTTTCCTTAAAATCAATGATAATGCTAGTACTTCCCCTTCCTAAATGTGAGAAGTCCTTAAGGCTTATCTGAGGGGCTGTGACATATCATTCCAGACATCCAAAAGGAAACAAAAAAGGGATCATTACATCGTCTCAACTCAAATTAGTAAATTCTTTATTTATACAAAACAAGAACAACTGGGTAGGCAAGAGTGTAAAAACTGGGAAGAGCTTTCATCTTCTCCCCAAATATAATTCACAGATTCTTTAAGTTTTATGAATCCTTATCTATGCCGGATAACTAACTAAGGCAATCCCCAGGGAATGCACCCCCATTTTTGTTTATTGGAACTGCTTTTTAAGATCACTGTTTTGGGCAGTTGTAGACACTGTAGGGTTATCATTGTGTTTGTTGTTGGAAAGCACTCCTCTGTTTGGGAACTCTAAACCTGTCTACCACCGAGGCTGCACGTATTGCCTGTTTCTGCTACTACAGTCCAAAGAGTTCAGAAAATCTGATTAAAAAGACTTCTCTCCTACCTCCATAAACTGAACTCTCCTATGCCCCTTTTCTACCACTCATGACCGGGGCCATTTGGACATAGTGACATCAAAAAACAGTGGCACTTTTAAACATCAAAAAACAGATAATGGTCATTTAAATGAGTGTACCTTTCTGGAGGAGTGGAATCTCACCTTCCTGAATCAAAATAATTCAGACACTCTTAATATGGACATCTCTCTATGAGAAGAACATGGAACAGGTGATATCCTAAACAGTGGCAAGAAAACCTTGCCAGCAGTAATCCATAGGATGAAAAAATGCTATAATATGCACCTGCAAAAATGTTTTGGCAAGGCCAGTGAGAAGGGAGCATTGCTGCCAATCCACTCTATGGGTCAGCTCATGGGTGGGCAAACTAGTTCTTAAAGATCAGATTGGTTTCATCCCTAACAGAAAGTCAGCTTCTTTTCAATACTCTATTGATTGAAGTTATCTAATGGACCTTGCCCTTAAACCTGTCAGTGTCTAGGCCTTTTATTCAAGATATTTCTTCAGGCATTTGTTATGCTTTATTTGACACACATTTGGAAATAGTAGAGGAGAGGGCACCTTGCTGTTAAGATTCAAACCCATGCAACAGCAGAACATTCACCAGACCTCCAGATCACCCCAGGCCACATGGATGAGTCCTACATCTTTTTTATTTCACACATTTTTATTTCCAAGATAAGGTAACTAATAATTATTTGACAACCTTGCCAAAGGCATACAATTGCAATAGGACATGAAAACATATAGTATATCATAAATAATATAAAAATACAAACACACAAAATACAGCATGAAAATGAACATAATCATAAGTTTTTACTATATACAGGGAGACATACTATATACAGATTTGCAGGTCCCTTAAACAGATATAAACTAGATTAGTCTAATTCTAAATTTGTTTCAGTTACTGACATCAGGAAAATGTAATGTATGTGTGACCATCGTGAGGGATCTACCAGAATGCAGGTTACCTTTGGGTAGCCAATGTTGAGGAGTGAACTGAGTTAGATGGGGAATTTGCCTAAGTGGGACTAGTAAACAAGTTTGTACCAGTGAGTCCGGCGGCCTTTATATAGCAAGGGCCAGTTGACCAGAGTGTAAAGGTCACAGTGATTAGTGTTTAAGAGGCTCTGGTAACAGTGAATCACAATGTGATAAAATACATCGAATTTATTGAAAAGACAGTAAACTATATTTCCTTAGTCAATGATTGTTATGATGGTTATATTTACAAGGGTGGAGTTGGCAGCGTTGGTGAAAGAAGGAATCGGCTGCATTTCTTAATTTTGAAAATCATACAACATGCTAGCTTAAATGTAGCTGGGCCAGCCAGTCAAACTTCATATTAAATTAAAGTGAACAGGGTTAGAGATTCTTGCAACAATTCTTGCAAACAAATAGTGTTACATAATACTGTTAAATATATTTAACCAAAAGACAGTGTGTTGATAATTTTAGGAAACAAGCAAAACAAACAGTTTGTCTCAGAGGTAGAAGAAGGAATTAAGTTATTTTAGCGTGAAAAGGCCCAAAGTTATTGTTGAAGCTCTCAACAATTCTACATTTGTCATAACCCTAGTATACACGGGTTCATGAAGGGTGGGGTGAACCTGGTATGGTGTGGGTGTTGGGGGGGGGGGGGGGGGTCTTCTGTGTACAGAGAGAGAAAGATACATTTTTGTCAAGCTACAATTCCCTCTACACTGAAAGTCATCCCTGTTCTAGCCACTGTATCTGCCCCTAACCCAGACTAAGCCTACTGCTGGTGATTTTCCATTGGCCATGTTTGTTAGTTCATGACTGAGCTTAATTTGCATCCAAGAATCTGGCCTTTAATTGCGCTCAGAAGTTCATAACAAATGGTGAAATACAGCTTAACACCAGTATCGTGCTGGGCACCTTTTTAGAGTCCGCATTGATTCTGACAGAATCTACAGTGACACTGTCTAAAAGGTAAAAGGTTGTGTTAAATAATGTGTTTGTTTTGGTTCTGAGATTGCAGGTTACAAAGCAGCTAAGACCAGTTAACATTTCCAGTGTGGCAAAGTCCTGTTGACAGCAGATTTGTGTGTGTGTGTGTGTGTGTGTGTGTGTTTTCTATAAGCTAGTAACACCTCCGGTTGTTGACCTGGTAAACTTCCAAGGAACTTGGCTTTGGTCTGTGCTAGTTGTTGAGATCTGATTGGTGCCTCAGCTGTGTGAATCCATCAACATAATGCTCAAAGACAAGGTACTGAGATCTGTTTGTTGTTTAACTACTGTATACTTACTAATGTGTACTTTTAAAAAAAATTCTACCACTATCTATTTATTTTAAGCATTGTGTTTGTTGTTCTAATTTTTTTAATGTTTGATTCACTCAAAATAATAGATTTCCCAAGTTTTATTAAGAAAATATTGCCACAAGAGGGCAATATATTCCTACTTTTGGTTAAAGTATGAGGTCAACAAATTAAAAGCCTACTATACAATATAATGAATAGAAGATATCAAATGTGCACGAGTTACATAAAAGGCAATATCTGAAGTGTTGGAAACAGTTGTGAAATGCAATTTTGACTGAACTACACCATTACTATTGTAAGTAGATATATTATATTGACATTCAATATCCGTTATCCATCATTTGTAAATCATAATACTGAGGAATGTATTTAAAATCTTGTCCAGATAGTGTACAGTTCATTGTGGTTTAAGGTGTTACTCATGCTGAGACTCGAAGATGTGACTTATCTGCTCCCTGCTGGTGACAATTTGATACTGCAGGATTAATTCATGTAAGTCAGGGGAGATCAAATCTCACCCTTTGAGATTCATATTATTTTGCAGTTTGCGCCTACATTGTGTCCCAGGTTTAAATCATTCAATGAATATGTGAGATTAATGAAGAAGGAAAGCTTTGATGTTCTTATTTGGATTTGTGTGATAGAATAGGTACCTTATTCTGTATAGTACCTAGATTGTAAAACACTGATATCAGGGGAAAACAATGGTATCTAGAGAATAGATGTCATCCTTATTGATTCAGATATCATGCTTTTTACAGTTCACAACCTGGTCAACAATATGCAAGACCAGGTAACAATATGTTAGCCCAGTAATTTTTGAAAACCTGAAATAGGATAATTTCTTTTACATTGAATTTTTTTCATGTATTTTACTCAGAAAAATGATGTTGTATGTGCTGGTTCAATTTGTGAGAAATACAGTAGTGGTCTTGTGAGAGTATAGTGAATAAGTAGTTAGGTCCTAGATTTGTTTGTTTGGACTCCTTAGAACATTGTTCAACCAAAGAGTTGGATCGGCAACACAAATGACCCATTGACTGCCAGGATGTGATCCATTAGATAGCCATGTTTCAACCAATTCCCTCCTAGAATATGTTGGCTTTTTGACCACACCGTCCTTGACAAAACCTTATGCAAGTACAACCAACACATCCATTTCAGGACGAGCAAGAATTATTTACAGACAAACTCGCACTGATATTGTAAAATTGGAAAAGAACACGAAGGCAAACGGGAGGGTTTTTATGGAATAATGATGTCAACGCTTTCCTCCTTTGCTCGCAGCAGTTCGTTTGACAGTGTTGAAATAGCCGATGACAAAGCGCCGGCCTGACCCCGCTCGGCGTCATTTCTGTTTTTATGTGTTCATGTAAACTCCAGCCTACTCGGCCAGGAACCCTCCTGACTTTCCACATGCCCTGAGGCCCACACCACCCACTCCCTGAGACCTCCCTCTTTCCCCTTCAGTTCACTACTCTCTGCTCCTTGCTTCCCTATCCCACTGACCCACTGGCGGAAAGCGTGGGCCATCCGCGTCGGAGTCTGCTTTTAGAACACCGGGGTGCTATTTTCTCCCTCGCACTTCAGTAACAGGCAAGCTTACGCAATACCGCTCTCTGCCTTTCCACAGTGAGGTGTAGCTTGTTTACACAATGGTGGACTGGGCTGAAGGCATTGTGTGGATTATGTGGACTCGCAGGAAGCAAGATAAATAAATATAGATACTGACTAAGCCTCTCAACACCAGGCTTGGCAAGTGTAAGTTTTCGTATCAAAATGAATTCTTCTAAAGTCAACTACTGAACAAAGGAACAGGCTTTGTTCAGTACAACTGAATATAACTTTTTGAAGCAAAATGTACTAGGATATCAAACATCCGGTTTCCTTGCCTCAGATGCCTAGATATATTCTCAGACATTCTTATGCGGTATTAGACAGGAAAGTGGGGAAAGATAGAAAGCACACCAGATTTAATCTCATGCTGCAATTGCCCAGACCATTGGACCATCACAGGCCACTTGAATGTCCAAAACCTTTGGTCATTACTACATACATATACACACCACCATTTAAATGTTTGGGGTCACTTAGACATGTCCTTGTTTTCCATGAAAACATATATAAAATGAGTTTGAATAGGAAATATACTGTAGCATAATGAATTGGAAATAAAGTCATTAGAAGTAATTTGAAAGAGATGGTTAGAAATAATTATTTTTTATTAAAATAATAATTGTGTCCTTCAAACCATTTGCAGCAATTATAGCCTTGCGGACATTCTAGTTGTCAGTTTGTTGAGGCAATCTGAAGAGATTTCACCCCTTGCTGCCTGATGCACCTCCCACAAGTTGGATTGGCTTGAGGGGAATTCTTATGTACCATACAGGTAAGGTTAGGGTTAGGGTTCCCACTCTTTCTATTCTGTTTGTGCTGGTCTGTGAAGGGATGTATATGTATATATGTAGATATTCCCTAAAAAAATCTGCTGTTTCCAGCTGCAATAGTGATTTACAACATTAACAATCTTTACACTGTATTTCTGATTGATTTGATGTTGTTTTAATAGACTAAAAATAGACTCCTAATTGTTCTTAAATCAGCATTTCTACATGGATGGCAGCCATTCCATTCCAGTGTGTGTTAAATTCCAACACAGGCACACCTCGTTTTACTTATTGAGGTACTGATTAGGTGATTACCTGAACCAAATCTAATTTAATGTGGAAAAGTATAAAAACCACTGCTGTGGTCATTACTATCCTCTTGCAATAGAACCAGCTGGATGCCAAAAACAGTGCAAGTAGTACCTCAAAGGTAATTTAAATAAAAAAAATATTATTCAGCATGACAAAAGAGTTGAAAAGAAAAGCATTGAGTGAGGAAAAGAAGGGTTCAATTCTGGCTTTACTGGCAGAGGGATACAGTGAGCGTCAGGTTGCTTCCATCCTGAAAATTTCAAAGACAGCGGTTCATAAGAACAAGGTCAAGCAACAGACATTGGGGACAACAACGCTACAGACTGGCAGAGGGTGAAAACAACTGTCCACTGACCGAGATGACCATCAACTCATTCGAATGTCACTCAACAACTGTAGGATGACATCAAGTGTCCTGCAAAAATAATGGCAAACAGCAGCTGGGGTGAAGTGCACGGAGAGGACGGTTCACAAAAGGGTCCTAGGGGCAGTGCTCAAGGCATGCAAAAGCTAGGAAAAAGCCCTTCATTAATGAGAAGCAAAGAACAGCCAGACTGAAGTTTGCAAAAGACCATAAGGATTGGACCGTAGAGGAATGGAATCATCTTCTCCGATGAGTCAAATTTTCAGCTTTGCCCAACACCTGGTTGTCTAATGGTTAGACAGAGATCTGGAGAGGTCTACAAGCCACAGTGTCTCGCACCCTGAGAATTGTTTTTTCCAGCAGGACAATGCTCCATGCCACACAGCCAGGTCAATCAAGGTGTGGATGGAGGACCACCAGATGTCATGGCCCAATCTCCAAACCTGAACCCCATTGAAAAATTCTGGAATTTGATCAAGAGGAAGATTAATGATCATCAAACAAAGCTGAGCTACTTGAATTTTTGTGCCAGGAGTGGCATAAAGTCACCCAACAGCAATGTGACAGACTGGTGGAGAGCATACCAAGCGGCATGAAAGATATGATAAAAAATCTGGGTTATTCCACCAAATATTCATTTCTGAACTCTTTGTAAGTTAAAACACAAGTATTTTGTTGTTGGAAAATGAATATGAATTTGTTTTCTTTGCATTATTTGAGGTCTGAAAACAATGAATCTTTTTTTGGTTATTTTGACCAGTTGTTATTTTCTACAAAATAAATATTCTAAATGACAATATGTTTATTTGGAATTTGGGAGTAAGGTTGTCAGTAGTTTATATATATATAAGGCAGAGACCAGAATCAAAACCGTCCTGCAGATATTTATACAATATACATTATAGCTATGTTTTTATTGAGAGACCAGGACAATTAGTGACACAGATGAAGAGGAGGTGGTGTGCTGAAGGATGGATGGAACCCTGCTCTCCAACAAGAAGTGGCATGTTTGTATGGACTCAGGACGTTCACCAGTGGGCTACAGCTCTGCACTTCAACTGTCATTGTTTATATCATGAATTTTAATTAGCCAATTGTTTTTACCAGTTTTTTTCCCCCAAATTCGTAATATCTGATTTGTGATTAAAGATATATTCCGTGATTTACCACCACTGTGGAGGTAAAAAGGGTCGGTGAAAGTGGTCTACCATGTCCAATCTGTGCTAGCGTGTGTCCCATGTCATCAAAACCACTTGCTTGGAATTTCATCACTAGCTGAGCTATTATTGTGATTGTACTTATAGGTATAGGTTATGCCCACATAACAGTTGATGTCGAGATATGTGTCTTCTGAAAGCACATCCAATGCTGTTCTGGATCTTATCATGCTGCTCATTTAGCAAGGAAGTGTAAATCAGAGTCCTCACATGTTGGAAGGAACACACTCTCTGGACTTCTACCTCGACTGAGTCCACCAATGCATGCCCAAGCTGTCACAAGGCATCGCTAGAGTGACGAGGCACCCATATTTGGTCACTAACCCACCACTAACCCACCAAACCCACCAAACCAAACCCGGACAGACCGCAATTGTGTTGTCCTCTGTGGAACCCCTGAGCTAACTCAACGGCAGGTCTTGCAATGATGCAGATAAGTGCCCAAGCTGTCATTGTTGATGAGGCTGTATGTAATGATGGTGTCTGAAATCACAGGATGTCAACTGATCTTTGTCTCAGAGTGTGGGCGGCTGATCTGCTAGTTCTTCCCCATAAAGACTGAAATAAAATGTATGACTGAGGAAAAAGCTGCGTAGGTCATGAACTTTACCCCATGAAATCATGGGGAAACAAACTTAAAAAATACTATTTTTCCAAACATAGTGAAGAAATCATTGAGTCCTGTAGGTCAACAATACAATTATAATGGAATAAAATAGGCATTTGTCCTTAATGATTGAAGAAATGTTAATATTGATGGAGGAAAATCAATGTATATTGCCTGTACTGTCTGTTAAATGTCAAAAAAGCAGCACCATCTCATCAGGTAAAATGTGTGATAGATAAAATACATTATTATAAATAAACATTATTCAGATTGACTACACAGAAAACGTTTGTATGAACAGAACAGAATTCCAACATGTACTACTTCATTACTCATTGCCAGCAGTAGCTAATTTTGTTCAGGGGTTACAACCTTCCTAACTTTGCTAACTGTAACTTTATTATGTTTTACTGAATGCAGATTCTCATTATGACGTAAATAACTCTGTAAATAAATTCTGGGAATGGAACCTTGAGCTTTCCACATCCCTTCCCACATACCAGGAAATTATAAGAGTGATTGATCCCTACCAAATATTTGTGTGTGTTTGCCTATGTGAATCCAGGTCAGTAAAACCTCCACTTTGACCATGTAATCGATTAGAGGAGTTACCCACTCACACTTATTTTCCTATACTTGTGAGGACTTGCTGTCCCTAAATTTAACCGTAACACTTACCTTTACCCCAAATCCCAACCCTGAACCTAATCCTAACCTAAACTCCTAACTCTAAACCGAGCCACTAACCTCTAACCTTAATTATAACCCTAAACCTACTTATATAAATCAAACTTAATCCCAAGCCTAAAACATGTTTTCAATAGGACCAGCAAAAGGTATTAACTTTGCCAAGGGTTACTACTGTAAAATAGTTTTTGGTTCTCACTAGTATAATTGTACACAACAACTTGCACATAAACACACACTCAAGGTTGGACATTTTGTTTCAGAATCAGTAGATGGCAGCAAAGTATTGCACCAGTTGGCATTAAAAATGTTTGGAGATAAAAGATAACACGTTATCATATTCTTAACATCACATCTTTTATTGCACAAAGTGCTTATAAACATTTTCCAGGTTAAAACTCTAAAGTGTCTCTTTGTATTGTCATTCAGCATATTATGTAAATGTATTCAACCTTTGTTGTTAAATACTGAGTCAAACCATTTCCTCCCATCCTACGTCATTTGGTAATTCTCTTATGAAATTCATTTTTTTGTTCTCCTTTTCCTAAGTCTCAGTAGGTTTTTTAACAAATTCTCCCAAAATGTAAATCAAGTTCTACAACACATTCCGTAAAAGGTTATACAACATAAATATGAAACAGTAGGGGAGGGCATAGACTGCTTGGTATTAGCAGCAACTATGTTGCAGCCTGCCAGAAAATTAGGGAAAGTCTGACTGACCAAACCTGTCTTATGACATTGTAATTGAATGTCATTACCATTATTATTATGGTCTTCTTTTCCATTTCTTCTGATGTTATTCTATTTATTAGTGTTGTTGGTTTAATGATGTTCTATTGTGAGTCAGCATTATCTCTGATATGTTTGGCAATGTGTAATTTTGTACATTATGCCAATGAAGTAATTTGTATTTAAAATAAATTAGAAAACAGTGGGACCTAAACCTCTCTGATGATTTAAAGTGATGAGAAAAATATACTGTTTGAAGAGATACTGTTTGTAATGAGAGACAGAGAAAAACAATTTTTAAAATAACTTTACATATTTATTGGCTTTATTTTTCTAAGATAGGTAAAATTAGTGAGTGAGGCTAAAGCAGAGACATAAAAGAGTGGGAGAGAAAAGAGAAGAGACAGAAGAGAAAGAGAAAGAACTGGCATTCAGTACATGAAAGCCAACAAATCATCCCAAGCTTCCAATTAGCTCATTCCTTCCCTTATCTACCAAATAACTATTCACCAGTGTATTTCTGTAAAAGAGAATGTGTTCTCAGTAAACTTACCTGTCAAAATAAGGGATACCTCATGAAACAAAAAATTCAATAGAGCAATAGAAATAAAAACAACAGCAAGAGGGAAAGGAAGGAAGATTGGAGAGGGAGAGACCAAGAGAGAAAGAAAGAAGGAGAGAACATAGAGTACAGTCCTCATGTTGAGAGGAGATGAACTTGTGTAGTGTCATTGACTGGGCGGAAGGAAGACTAGCTCACGTAGACAAGCCCCACTGCCTGGCTGACTAATACCTGCCAAACTGAACGGCGGCAGGGGGCTCAGGGCGATACTTCCTGCGTAACCTTGCCATTGGCATTTCTGCTGGGTTGCTAGGCGACCAGGCCACATGGAAACAGAAGGTGTCACTCGTTACATCAGTGCTGAATTTAGCAAATAGTAAAATAGCTCTTGTAGTGTCATGGTAAGGTCTAAGTTACTAAAGATAGTGGCGGAAGTGAGGGGCAGAGAAAGGGATGGTGAGAGAGAGATGGAGGATGTATGCTAGAGGCTGAGTTTAATATAATGGAGTGTGCCCTGTTCCTTTGGAGACATTGCTAATCTGTTGATATTTATGTAACAGTGTACGGCCAGCACAGTAAGAGATGGTTATTCAGCTTTTATTTTGCTTCTTTTTTTTTTTTTCTTCACATTAAAGCTCATCTCTTTAATAAAAAAAGATGAATCATAAATGTGCCTGTGTCCATTTCCCCCTTTCTCTTATTCATCCCTGTTTCTTTCCCCTTTAACTCCCTTCCCTGTCTCATTCTCTCTCCTTCCCTCCCGAAAATCCCTCCCTGGCTGATGGGCTGTACACAGCAGTGGATTGCGGCGGCCCACTCAGCCCTCTCAGGGAGCAGAAGGCCGTCCTCTCCCACTCGGTCTCTGCGTCATGGAACAGAGAGCCCTCAGAGACGACACAGAACAGATGGAGGAAGAGCACACCTCCCCTCCATTGTTTTAACTATGGATGTGTCCAAAATGGTACCGGTTTCCCTATTTAGTCCACTACTATAACAGAAGCCCTTTAGCGTCTAAAAATGTAACTTCTTTGGACCAAACCAGATATGATATGATCAGCTGTAGTGCACTGTATAATCATATTAATAATAATACATTTTTAAAGCCCATTACACCACAGAGCTAATTGATGATTGAATCTTTTGAGGGTTTCACCTTGCCTTGAATTGAAGATGAAGAAACCCAAGCAGGTGTGTATACATTAAAACAGATGTACTGTACTTGGTTTAAGTTATTTTTCCAACTAATGCTTAGTCCATTCAGCTGTGTGCAACAAGAACTGCAATTTGCAATTATTGTTTAGAATATTACTTGTTGCTCAACCACCAAAGCTTTTTTCAAAACATTATAAAATATATTGATCGTCACAGCTCCTTAAATAAGCCTCTCAGCCCAAATCCGCTGACCTGTAGCATACGGAGGATTCAATTACAGAACTCAACATCTCAGGGCTCACTCCAGTTGGAGTAACCATGGCGACCACGCAGATAAGCAACTGCCCAGAGACATGGCTAGGGTCATAATGTCTACATTTTACTGCCACCTGTTGCTGCTGTTATTATCCTTTTTTCTAACCAATGGATATCATCCAACAGTAGAAAAACCTGTCAGTTCTGCCCTGTAGAATGACATTTTAAAATGACAGCTACACTCAATCACTGTATGCTCACATTCTAGTGGTTTGTAAGGAGCCTTTATAATCTGATCTGATGCTCATTGGATTCCACTCAAAAAGGAGGACTGCAGCAAATGGTTGACTTGAGTAAGATAGATTGAGTAAGACTCTACAGGGGGTAGCTGGGCAGATCTACGCTCCAGGGTCTAACCTTTTGGTAGCACTGCCCTTTCTTTATGTAACAGAGACAGGGAAAGTGTTGATGCAAAGCGGGGAATGACAGCTACATAAGCGTTTTGTGTCTGTGTGCATTTGAGTCACTTTGATACTTCCTCAGATACAATTAGGTGACATTAACAGCTGAACGGATGTGATATTTAGAGCTCATAAAAAGAGAGCTGAGGGTCTATGTTGAAATTGGGTATTTATATATTGCCTGACCCCCCCCCCCCACACACACACACACACACACGCACACATCTTGTAAAAACTGCACACATCTTCTAAATTAATGCAGTTAAAACTTTCTTCGTTCTAAAACCCAATATGGTTCACAGAAGCAGATGTCTTACATTCCTGATTTGTGGAACAATTCACAATTTGTTTTTTCTCCAACACACCATTCACCAGTGGAACTTTTTATCCTGGCTGGTTTATGATCACAGGCAGTCGGGCAGTTACTGGGCCACCACAGCTGTGGGCAGCTCTCTCTCAGGGAAAAGAGACCTATGGTTGTTTAACGTCCTCAGAGGCTGCGGGCTGCTGGAGTGTTCTGAGTGTTGAGTGGGTGGAGGTGCTGGGGCTAGCGGCGGTGCTGAGGCTGGTGGTCTGAATTACCCTTCTGGTGACGCAGGTTTCTCCTCCAAGCACTTCCTGACAGCTGCTCCCTGCCTGCCGGCTTGCTTACGACAATAGACTCTGTCCAACAGCATCACGTCCCTGTTTCCTGAACGGCTAGGGTTAGAGGTTTTTCGTTGCCACTGTGGTA